>NC_053023.1:360975331-361169197 GCF_003073215.2 Triticum urartu
TTTCCTCTGTGATTTTTTGTCAGCTTCTTTTCCCTACTTTTGATCCGTCGTCATTTGCGGCTGCCATGAAGCCTACTGAAGAATCTGGGCATTGGTGCTCGATTTGTTCTGAATTTGAGGTTCCGTCATTTCGAGTATCTTGATTCACTCCGCGATGAAACCTGGAGTGATGCAGTTATATTCTTAAGGACTATGACAGATAATATAAAGAAGCTTTGGAGCGAGTGTAGTGTAGACAGGGCCAAACCGTCCTCGCCGGCGTATATTGATGGTTTCTCTTACGAGGCTGTGCGTGTGCCGCAGCAGCAAAACACGTGAGTATCCGTTTTTAATATTGTTATTAGTTGTTTTTGTTGCTGGAATGTGTGGTTTTCCAATTTTTTAGTTGTATTCCTGAATTTCAAATTTGTGATGTACCCTTTTGTCGGTGTACAAAAGTAGGGGCCTTCTGTACCCCTTTACTTGTGCACAGACAGTAGTAGCAACACACCACGCTTGGCAGGGCATAAGAAGCGGAGAACAAAACTACCCGAGCAGCACGGAAGCCAGAGGCGCGAAGAGCAAAGGGACAAGATGGGTTTCCCTCGGCAAGAACCTTGCCCGGAATGACCTACGCTGCCCCGGCAAGAGCCTTGTTGGGGCAACTTGCCCAACACCATCGAGACCGCCACCTTTGAGCCTGAGAATTATGACACCATCAATAACGTCAAGACCAAGGCTCGGGAGTGCCTGAATGGTGGCATGCAGATATTTGTGATGAACAGAGGCCTGCAAGACTAGACGAGAACCAGAAGACGAAGGCCCCCGGCAAGACCCTTGCCAGGGACGCGCACAAGACCCCGCCAAGATCCTTGCCAGGGCCCCGCAAGACCCTTGCCGGGGACATCTGTGGGGTCACAATCAGGCCCGCACTTACCCAGGTTTCACTTCCCCTTGGCCGTTCCGACACAGCAGCCAGCCTGCCAACTAGGCCCGCACCTACGTGGCAGCAAGCAGCTTCTAGGCCAACCAGGCAAGAACCTGCGTGGTGGCATGCAGATCTTCGTGGAGACCCTGCAACCACACCAGCATGGCGTTGCATGCCTCGTCAGCTTGGACGCGCGTCGAAGTGAGGCGAGGCAGCGACAGACGGGACGAGCTTCCTTGCCGTCCCCAATAAAGCAAGAGGAGACGTCGGTAGTGCATTAAATGTGTTTTGTCCCACGATGTTAGGGATAGACTTGTACACTATAGACACTTTCCACCTCCTGTGTGCCGCTGTGGCAGCCCCTTTGACATATAAAAGGAGGTCCGAGGCGTTCTGAGAGAGGATTCAAACTTTTTGGGCTAGGCATGCACCGCAGCTAGTTCAAGAACTCAAGAACATCAAATATACACCAAAGCAGGATTAGGGTATTACGCATCGTTTGTGGCCCGAACCTGGATAAAATTCCCCCGCGCTGATCTTCTAAACCCGCTCTTTCCACAACCCCGCCCCCCGTCAACCGCGGTATGGATTCCCTGTGATCCCATAGGTGTCGTTCTTGATCCCCGATATCTTTGGCATTCTAGGTAGGGGGTGCAAGCTGTGAAAATCTGGTTTGGAAGCTAGCGCATCGACTTCATCATCACCATGGCCCCCAAGAAGAAGGGGATCATAGCGATCGGGTCGTCCGGAGTTGGCCCGTCTACGCCAGCACGGGCGGGCGATGGAGTGGCCACGGGCGGCGCTAGAGGCATGGCCCGCGAGCATCCGCGGCACTCTGGCAATCGGAGCCAGGTGAGCGACGTCGCTCGGGTCCAAGACGACGAGCCACACGCCGCTGGGCCCGGGGGCGGGGCTGTGTTGCCCACGGGCGGCGCAGCGACCTCCCGGACGCCCCAGCTAGCGTCCGCGCTGTGACCTTCCCAGGCCGCACGCGATGAACAACACTGCGATGCTAGCGCCCCCGGGCACCGCCGCGGGAAGAGCCCTT
Organism: Triticum urartu; assembly: GCF_003073215.2. Classification (NCBI taxonomy): domain Eukaryota; kingdom Viridiplantae; phylum Streptophyta; class Magnoliopsida; order Poales; family Poaceae; genus Triticum; species Triticum urartu. Next base: position 360,977,287 of record NC_053023.1, read on the forward strand.
TGCGTCACTCTCAGGACGCACCAGGCCGGCGTGCGCGCCCGGACGCTGACGGAGGCGGCGTGCGACCACGAGACCGTGATAGAGCTCCTTCTAACGTGGTTAGAAGTCGGAGCGCGTCACAATCCATGCAACTTTCGCCACCACCCACGCCAGCAGAAGCGTTGGCGCGCGTGCAGCTGCTCCTCGACTTCCCTCCCGCTGCGGAGAAGCTCGACGAGTGGAAAGACACCATCCAGAGCCTCATCAGCTTCGCCAACAAAGTTGAACCGCAGTTAGCAGGACCCTCATGCCAGCGTTCTGTAGAGCTGGTGCACGCCAGAGGTGGGAGGACTGGGGTGCTACGACCACGGTGCACTCTCCTCTCCCACACCAGCAACAGCAGCTGCCGGCCCGCCGGGCCGATGCCTGTGACAATGTTTCCACAACGTCGTCTGACCCGCGAACCCGCTGCGACCAATGTCGAGTTTGTCGAGAGTGAGCTCAGGAAGACACTCGAACCACCAATGAGCGACGGCGGGAAGCGCGCCAACAGTCAGATCGGCGTGTGGGGCTTACTATGGACCACCCAGCGTCGGGGGGCTCCGGCGACCTGCCTTACGAGGTGGGTTGTCCAGCCTTTACCCGAGAGCTGCAGAGCTGCGGCAGTTCCAGTGGCACTCCCACCGCACGTTCAAGCCTGATGTTGGGGAAAATTACAACGGCAGGACTCACCCGTCGGAGTTCCTCGACATCTACACCATCACGATGCAAGCCGCCGAGGCTCGCGACGACAAGGTGCTCGCCAACTACTTTTCGTTGGCGCTTAAACCCAACGTCATGTCATGGTTGATGCACCTGCCAGTGGATTCTATCTCTTCTTGGTCGGATCTATGCCACGAGTTTGTTGGCGCCTTTAGTGGCAGCCACCAAGCTCCTGGCTAGGCAAGTGATCTGCATGTCATCCCCCAGAAGAACGGCGCGACCCTGCGCAAATACATACAAAGGATCAGCCGTGTTGTCATCAGTGCATTCCATTAGAATGTACGCAACCGCAAGATGAGTGAAGAGCTGGCGATGAACAAGGTTAAGGATGTAGCCGAACTTTATGTTCTGGCTGATAGATGTGCTCAGGATGAGGAAGGTAGGAGGTACCCCGACGAGGACGCCGGCGCCGAAACCGACTCCACGGATGAAGACGTCGTCGCCCCGACGAAGAAGGGTCGATGCCGCAACAGGAAGCACAAGGGCATGACGGTGCTTGCTGTTGAGGGATCACCCCGGCGCCGCCAAGAAGGCCAAGGCAGACGACCCCGAGAAGTTGCCGGGTGCGCCGCCTGCCAGGCCTTGGCGGCTGCTGACAAGCCAGGAGGCTCAGACAAGCAGTACTGCAAGATCCATCGCACCAAGGGCCATGACCTCCAGAACTGCCGATAGGTTGAGCTGCTTGTAGAAAAGTAGAAAGCTGAATATGAAAGGCGGGACAAGGAGAAGGGTCAGGATGGTGCTGATGGGTTCGGCAAGAAGCATGGTGGCCAAGGAAGTCATCGCGGCAAGGATAATCAACAAGAGAGGCCCGCTCGGGGCCGTGATAAGAAGGAGGAAGAGGATGATCATGATGGGGACGACGAGTCCGGGGAGCACGAGTTCTAGAAAGCTACGGAGGCCATGTGCATCAACGGTGGCGCCTCGCTGCACACCTCTCACCGCCAACTGAAACAGTGGGTGCGTGAGATTACCGCGGCAGAACAATCGATCGATGCCCAGAAGCCACTGAAGTGGTCCAACACCCCTATCATTTTTGACACCGAGGACCACCATGATCACACAACTACGGTCGGGTGTTTGCTGTTGTTGGTTTCACCAACAATACGCAACCTCAAAGTAACAAAAGTTCTAGTGGATGGTGGGGCCAGACTGAACTTGATCTCACCTGCCGTGATCAAGAGGCTGCAAATCCCCGATGGAGACCTCGAGGAGACGGGAACGTTTCAAGGGGTCAACCCGGGGAGGATTCAGTCGAAAGGTAAAATCACGTTGCCCGTTACATTCGGGGGCGAGCTGAACTATAGGACAGAGAAGATCGTCTTTGATTTTGCCAAGATCCCCTTGCCCTACAACGGGATCCTTGGCCACCCGGCGCTGCCAAGTTCATGGCGGCGTCACATTATGCCTATAACACGTTGAAGATGCCCGGGCCGATAACCATCATCACCGTCCCTTCCGAGAAGAAAGACATGCTCATCTGCACCGACCAACTCTACCGGGAGGCAGTTGCAGCAACTGGCGCCAAGGCACTTGCTCCTGCCACTGAAACCCCGGGAGAGAAGAAAACCGGCAAGACCTCCCGCACCCACTCCAGCAAGCGCGCCTCTTCGGAGTGCAGTGCTCCTGTCAAGGACGTGCCAGAGAGCTCCACCGGCAAGAGCAAGAAGTCCAAAGCAGCACCACCAGAGACAAAGAGGGTGCCTGTCAAGGGGGACGGCATGGGCGGGGCTTTTACCATAAGCTCCACCCTGGAAAGCAAATAGGAAGGCGCGCTTGTCGCCTTCCTGCGGGCGAATGTCGACGTGTTTGCATGGAAAGCATCTGACATCCTCGGCATTCCTAGGGAGGTGATTGAGCACCATCTTGCTGTCTGTCCTCATACGCAACCCGTCAAGCAGAAGGTCAGGAAGTAAGCTTTGGAACGACAAGAGTTCATCATCAAGGAGATCAGGAAGTTGGAGGCGGCAGGACTGGTTAGAGGAGTACTCCACCGCACGTGGTTGGCCAATCCAGTGGTGGTGCGTAAGGCGAATGGGAAATGGAGGCTGTGTATTGACTACACGGATATCAATAAAGCCTATCCAAAGGATCCTTTCCCTCTGCCACGCATCGACCAGATTTTGGACTCCATTGCTGGGTGTGACCTGCTGTCGTTCCTCGACGCCTATTCGGGATACCACCAGATTTTCATGATGAAGGAAGACAAAGAAAAGACCGCGTTCATCACCCCATGTGGTACGTACTGTTTTGTAAGAATGCCTTTTGGGTTAAAGAGCGCTGGTTCAACGTTTGCCCGAGTGGTCCAAATTGGTTTTGAGCCCCAGCTACATAGGAACATGGAAGCTTATATGGATGATATAGTAGTCAAAACCAAGGACATGGCCACACTCGTGCAAGATCTGCAAGAAACATTTGCAAATCTGCGCAAGATCAACCTCAAGCTCAACCCAGAGAAGTGCGTGTTCGGTGTCCCGTCCGGGCAAGCTTCTTGCGTTCTTTGTGTCTCAACGCGGAATCGAAGCAAATCCTGACAATATCAAAGCAATTGAGAAGATTGAGACGCCAAGACGGGTCAAGGACGTCCGTAGGCTCGCGGGCTCCGTTGCCGCCCTAAGTAGGTTCATCTCCAAGTCTGTTGAGTGCGCCCTCCCCTTTTTCAAAGTTCTAAAAAAGCGGGTCCAGTGAAATGGACTCCGGAGGCAGAGGTGGCACTACAGGACTTGAAGAGGTACCTCTTCTCCAAGCCAATACTAGTCGCGCCTAAACCACAAGAGTCGTTGCTACTACACTTAGCAGCAACAAATCAAGTGGTCAATGCCACGCTGGTGGAATAGAGGGAAATTGAGAAGAAGTGGCAGCAGCAGCGGAGCCATCGTATGTTGGGCCGGGGCTCTCCGCGGCAGGGCCTGGCGCCGGCAAGGTGGAACCGTCGGCAAGGCCCGGTCCCGGCGAGACAGAGTCTGCGGAGATGGGCGAAGTTGAACAGAAGAAGAAGGTGGTGCAGCACCCGGTCTATTTTGTCAGCTCCCTCTTGCAGGGGGTTAGATCAAGGTATTCTGGTATGTGATGTCTACTACACAACCTTATTCTTGTAGACGTTGTTGGGCCTCCAAGCGCAGAGGTTTGTAGGACAGTAGCAAATTTCCCTCAAGTGGATGACCTAAGGTTTATCAATCCGTGGGAGGCGTAGGATGAAGATGGTCTCTCTCAAGCAACCCTGCAACCAAATAACAAAGAGTCTCTTGTGTCCCCAACACACCCTATACAATGGTATAATTGTATAGGTGCACTAGTTCAGCGAAGAGATGGTGATACAAGTGCAATATGGATGGTAGATATATGTTTTTGTAATCTAAAAATATAAAAACAACAAGGTAACTAATGATAAAAGTGAGCACAAACGGTATTGCAATGCTAGGAAACAAGGCCTAGGGTTCATACTTTCACTAGTGCAAGTTCTCTCAACAATAATAACATAATTGGATCACATAACTATCCCTCAACATGCAACAAAGAGTCACTCCAAAGTCACTAATAGCGGAGAACAAACGAAGAGATTATGGTAGGGTACGAAACCACCTCAAAGTTATTCTTTCCAATCAATCCATTGGGCTATTCCTATAAGTGTCACAAACATCCCTAGAGTTCGTACTAGAATAACACCTTAAGACACAAATCAACCAAAACCCTAATGTCACCTAGATACTCCAATGTCACCTCAAGTATTTATACGATATGCATCACACAATCTTAGATTCATCTATTCAACCAACACATAGAACCTCAAAGAGTACCCCAAAGTTTCTACCGGAGAGTCAAGATGAAAACGTGTGCCAACCCCTATGCATAGGTTCATGGGCGGAACCCGCAAGTTGATCACCAAAACATACATCAAGTGGATCACGTGATATCCCATTGTCACCATAGATAAGCACATGCAAGACATACATCAAGTGTTCTCAAATCCTTAAAGACTCAATCCGATAAGATAACCTCAAAGGGAAAACTCAATCCATTACAAGAGAGTAGAGGGGGGAGAAAACATCATAAGATCCAACTATAATAGCAAAGCTCGCGATACATCGAGATCGTACCACCTCAAGAACAAGAGAGAGAGAGATCCAACACATAGCTACTGGTACATACCCTCAACCCCGAGGGATAATTACTCCCTCCTCGTCATGGAGAGCACCGGGATGATGAAGATGGCCACCGGAGAGGGATTTCCCCCTCCGGCAGGGTGCCGGAACGGGTCTAGATTGTCTTTCGATGGCTACGGAGGCTTCTGGCGGCGGAACTCCCGATCTATTGTGCTCCCCGAAGTTTTTAGGGTATATGGATATATATGGGAGGAAGAAGTACATCGGTGGACCTCCAGGCTGTCCACGAGGCAGGGGGCGTGCCCAGGGGGTGGGCGCGCCGTCCACCCTCGTGGGCAGCCCAGAACTCTCCTGGTCCAACTCCAATACTCTGTGGGCTTCTTCTAGTCCAAAAATAAGCTCTGTGAAGTTTCAGGTCAATTGGGCTCCATTTGATTTTCCTTTTCTGCGATACTCTAAAACAAGGAAAAATCAGAAACTGGCACTAGGCTCTAGGTTAATAGGTTAGTCCCAAAAAATAATATAAAAGTGTCTAATAAAGCCCATAAACATCCAAAACAGATAATATAATAGCATGGAACAATCAAAAATTATAGATACGTTGGAGACGTATCAACATCCCCAAGCTTAATTCCTGCTCGTCCTCGAGTAGGTAAATGATAAAAACAGAATTTTTGATGTGGAATGCTACCTAACATATTTCTCTAAGTAATTCTCTTCATTTTGGCATGAATTTTCAGATCCATAAGATTCAAGACAAAAGTTTAATATTGACATAAAAATAATAATACTTCAAGCATACTAACTAAGTTATGTCTCTTCAAAATAACATGGCAAAAGAAAGTTATCCCTACAAAATCATATAGTCTGGCTATGCTCCATCTTCACCACACAACGTATTTAAATCATGCACAGCCCCGATGACAAGCCAAGCAATTGTTTCATACTTTTGATGTTCTCAAACCTTTTCAATCTTCACGCAATATATGAGCGTGAGCCATGGATATAGCACTATAGGTGGAATAGAATAGTGGTTGTGGAGAAGACAAAAAGGAGAAGATAGTCTCACATCAACTAGGCGTATCAACGGGCTATGGAGATGCCCATTAATAGATGTCAATGTGAGTGAGTAGGGATTGCCATGCAACAGATGCACTAGAGCTATAAATGTATGAAAGCTCAACAAAAGAAACTAAGTGGGTGTGCATCCAACTTGCTTGCTCACGAAGACCTAGGGCATTTTGAGGAAGCCCATCATTGGAATATACAAGCCAGGTTCTATAATGAAAGATTCCCACTAGTATATGAAAGTGACAACATAGGAGACTCTCTATCATGAAGATTATGGTGCTACTTTGAAGCACAAGTGTGGTAAAAGGATAGTAGCATTGTCCCTTCTCTTTTTTTCTCTCATTTTTTTATTTGGGCCTTTCTCTTTTTTATGGCCTCTTTTTTTCTCTTTTTTTATTTGGGCTTCTTTAGCCTCTTTTATTTTATATTTTTCGTCCGGAGTCTCATCCCGACTTGTGGGGGAATCATAGTCTCCATCATCCTTTCCTCACTGGGACAATGCTCTAATAATGATGATCATCACACTTTTATTGACTTACAACTCAAGAATTACAACTCGATTCTTAAAACAAAATATGACTCTATATGAATGCCTTCGGCGGTGTACCGGGATGTGCAATGACTCATGAGTGACATGTATGAAAGAATTATAACCGGTGGCTTTGTCACAAATACAATGTCAACTACATGATCATGCATATCAATATGACAATGATGGAGCGTGTCATAATAAACAGAACGGTGGAAAGTTGCATGGCAATATATCTCGGAATGGCTGTGGAAATGCCATAATAGCTAGATATGGTGGCTGTTTTGAGGAAGGTATATGGTGGATTTAAGGTACCGGCGAAAGTTGTGCGGTACTAGAGAGGCTAGCAATGGTGGAAGAGTGAGAGTGCGTATAATCCATGGACTCAACATTAGTCATAAAGAACTCACATACTTATTGCAAAAAATTATTAGTTATCGAAACAAAGTACTACACGCATGCTCCTAGGGGGATAAATTGGTAGGAAACGACCATCGCTCGTCCCCGACCGCCACTCATAAGGAAGACAATCAATAAATAAATCATGCTCCGACTTCATCACATAACGGTTCACCATACATGCATGCTACGGGAATCACACACTTCAACACAAGTATTTCTCAAATTCACAACTACTCAACTAGCATGACTCTAATATCACCATCTCCATATCTTAAAACAATTATCAAGTATCAAACTTCTCTTAGTATTCAATGCACTCTATATGAAAGTGTTTATTATACCCCTCCTCGATGCCCATCATATTAGGACTAAATTCATAACCGAAGCAAACTATCATGATGTTCTAAAGACTCTCAAAATAATATAAGTGAAGCACGAGAGTTCATCTATTTCTTCAAAATAAAACCACCACCGTGCTCTAAAAAGATATAAGTGAAGCACTAGAGCAAATGACAAACTACTCCGAAAGATATAAGTAAGATCAATGAGTAGTCGAATAATTATGCAACTATGTGAAGACTCTCTAACATTTAAGAATTTCAGATCTTGGTATTTTATTCAAACAGCAAGCAAAACAAAAGTATTTAAAATGACGCTCCAAGCAAAACACATATCATGTGGCGAATAAAAATATAGCTCTAAGTAAAGTTACCGATGAACGAAGACGAAAGAGGGGATGCCTTCCGGAGCATCCCCAAGCTTAGGCTTTTGGTTGTCCTTGATTTTTACCTTGGGGTGCCTTGGGCATCTCTAATCTTAGACTCTTGCCACTCCTTATTCCATAATCCATCGAATCTTTACCCAAAACTTGAGAACTTCACAACACAAAACTTAACAGAAAACTCGTAAGCTCCGTTAGCGAAAGAAAACAAAACACCACTTCAAGGTACTGTAATGAACTCATTATTTATTTATATTGGTGTTAAACCTACTGTATTTCAACTTCTCTATGGTTTATAAACTCTTTTACTAGCCATATATTCATCAAAATAAGTAAACAACACATGAAAAACAGAATCTGTCAAAAACAAAACAATCTGTAGTAATCTGTAACTAACGCAAACTTCTGGAACCTCAAAAATTCTAAAATAAATTGCTGGACGTGAGGAATTTATCTATTAATCATATTTATCTATTAATCATCTGCAAAAATAATTAACTAAATATCACTCTCCAATAAAAAAGGCAGCAATTCTCGTGAGCGCTAAAGTTTCTGTTTTTACAGAAAGATCAACAAGACTTTCCCCAAATCTTCCCAAAGGTTCTATTTGGCACAAACACTAATTAAAAGCATAAAACCACATCTAAACAGAGGCTAGATGAATTATTTATTACTAAACATGAACAAAAATCAAGGAGCTAAAATAAAATTGGGTTGTCTCCCAACAAGCGCTATCGTTTAATGCTCCTAGCTAGGCATGATGATTTCAATGATGCTCACATAAAAGATAAGAATTGTAACATAAAGAGGGCATCATGAAGAATATGACTAGCACATTTAAGACTAACCCACTTCCTATACATAGGGATTTTGTGAGCAAGAAACTTGATATTATTGCAATTCCTACAAGCATATATTCCTTCCTCATAATAATTTTCAGTAGCATCATGAATGAATTCAACAATATAACCATCACCTAAAATATTCTTTTCATGATCTACAAGCATAGAAAATTTACTACTCTCCACACAAGCAAAATTCTTCTCATGAATAACAGTGGGAGCAAACTCAACAAAATAATTATCATGTGAGGCATATTCCAATTGAAAACTAAAATCATGATGACAAGTTTCATGGATATCATTATTCTTTATAGCATACAAGTCATCACAATAATTATCATAGATAGCAACTTTGTTCTCATAATCAATTGGAACCTCTTCCGAAATAGTTAATTCATAACAAAATAAAGTCATGACCTCTCCAAATCCACTTTCATCAATATAATCATCATAAATAGGAGGCATGCTTTCATCATAATAAATGTGCTCATCAAAACTTGGGGAACAAAAAATATCATCTTCATAAAACATAGCTTCCCCAAGCTTGTGGCTTTGCATATCATTAGCATCATAGATATTCAAGGAATTCATACTAACAACATTGCAATCATGCTCATCATTCAAATATTTAGTGCCGAAGCATTTAGGATTGTAGGTAAGGTATCAACAACTGTATAAACAATGATAGGCTATGCATCAGAATAGGATTAACGAAAAGTAGTAACATGTTGCACTACTCTAATGCAAGCAGTAGAGGGTAGAATAGGCAACATCTGGTGATCAAGGGGGGGGCTTGCCAGGTTGCTCTGGCAAGTAGGGGTCGTCAACAACGTAGTCGACCGCGGCACCAGCAGCGGCGTCAGTCTCGTAGTTTACCGGAGAGAAGCAGGGGAAGAAATAATGAATACAATGCAAACAGATGCATATCGATGCATGACATGACAAGTAACGGTGCTAGGTGTGCCCTAACACAGTAGGAGGTGATATCGGCGAAGGGGGGAAACAATCGGGAAAGTATCCCCGGTGTTTCGCATTTTCGGACAGATAAACCGGAAGGGCAAAGTTGCGTTCTCGCTATGCTAGGGATGTGTGGTGGACGAACGGGCAGCGTATTCAGATTCGTCTCGTCGTTCTGAGCAACTTTCATGTACAAAGTTTTTCCATCCAAGCTACGGTTTATTTTATATTAATTTTAAAAAATTTAAATCATTTTTAGAATTTATTTAATTATTTCAAATAAACATTATCCAGAATAGTGTTTGCTGATATCATCATGACGCCAGCATGACGCCAGCAGTCAACAGGGTGTTGACTTAGTCAAACCGCCATGTGGGTCCCGCATGTCATACACTGTCAGTTAATTAGCAATAGGTAATTAGGTCAATTAGTTAATTAGGCTAATCTAATCAGGATTAATTAAGTTAATTAATTAATATTTTAATTATTATTAATCTAAATTGCTATGTGCACCCAAAAGGGCACACAGAAATGTGCTTTAGTTGTCGGCTGTTGACTGGTCAAGAGGGGCCCAATGGGACCCATCTGTCATGGGCTGAGTCAAGCCTAATCAGCATTTTGAATTGGTCAAACTGGACAGGGGGCCACCAGTCATTGGGTCTATTTAATTAACAGGTTTAATTATTTCAGTTAGTAGAGGGGTGGCCCAGTAGTAAGTAGGGGGCTTAGTGGGTTCAGTAATTAGATTAGCAACTAATCTAATCCAGCATGGCCCACTGTCACTCAGACAGGGTCGGCCTAAACGAGCTGCGCGCGCCGACGCAGCTCCGGCGACCATACCGCGCGGCGGTGGTGCATGGGGACGGTGTTGCAGATGACGGACTCGAGCGCGGGTTGATGAGTTGGGGAGCTGGAGGTGCGACACTTCGGATGGTGGTGGCGGTAGGCGCGGAAGCGGCATGCAGCGGCGCCGACGTCGATGCCAGCGGTGGCCGAAGTTCGGGCTAGCAGTGGGCGCGGCAGAGCTCGCGTGTGGACGACGCTGGTCGCGGCAGGGCATGGCCAGGTGCGCGCAGGGAAGAGCAGCGCAGCGGCTCACTGGGGAGCAGGGGCGCGACGACGCACCGGGCGCGGACGGCGCGGGCGTTCAGGCAGAGTCGGCGAGCGGGGAGGGGGGTGCAGCAACGCGAGCTCGGACGCAGTCGGGGTGGGCACGGCGGCCTACGACGTGGATTCGACGGGAGATGGGTGATGGAGCGAGGAGCTCACCACCGAGCCAGGGGGAGGCCGGAGAAGGTCGGGGAGGCGCCGGTGTTGCGGTGGCAACAGCGAGGTAGGGGCGGTCGGAGGCGGGGATGACGACCCGAGGAGGACGTCGGGGAGGCAGTCCGGCGACGGGGTGGTGGGGCGGCGCCGGCGAGCATCATCGGCGGGCGATGGGCGGCGTTGGGGAGGCGAACGGATGGGCGTGGCCTAGATCCAGTCGGGAGAGGGAGGAGTACAAGGGGAAAGTGGGTGACGGTTAGGGTTTCTATGGGGGGTGGTGGTATATGATGGCCCGAGGATGGGCCGGCCTAGTGGGCAGCTAGCTAGGCCGGTAGGCCTAGTGAGGGGGGGAGGGGTCAGCCTTTCCTCTTTTTTTGTCTTTTGTTTTACTTCTTTTTTCTGTTTTAATTTTATATTTTAAATACCTTACTGTTATTAAATACATTAGTTGTACCTAAATTAGTATTAACTAATATGCCACCACCACAATTAACTTGGCACCTAAAATTAAAATAGTTTGTAATTGTTTAACATTTTAAAAGCTTTTAAATAATTGGTTTTGTTACTGTTTCGTCCATTTTAGAGTTTTAAACACTTTATAAAAGTGGGGTTTCTCCACCAACATTTAGTATGGATTATTTGCCACAAACTGAACATTTTAGTTCTAATATTTGAAAACTTTTGTAGTTTGCCATATTTTGAATTTAAATTTGAATCGGTTTTTTTGAACTAACGCGATTAGAACAGTAAGCGAGGTGACGTGACATCATTTGCAGAGGTTCACTGTAGCTTAAATATTCGGGCGTCACAAGGACACAAGCATGGTCTCGTACATTGTCTAGAAAATGAGATTTGGGAAGAGCCTAAATTTAAAAGAAAGATAAGTGCCCCGTGATCTTCGTTCTTGCTCCTTTCCTCCCAGGTGCGGCAGGTGAAGGCAAAAAGGAGGCAATGTGGAATGCGCCGATGGAGAGCTTGATGAGGAAGACCCTCGGCAAGGCGCATGGACGAGGGAGGGGGGCGATGCGGTCAGCCGAAGTCGGAGTCGGAGTCCTCCCGCTTGATGCCCTCGTCGTCGTTGTCACTGTCCTCCTCGTTACTCTCGCCCGAGGAGGAGGTTTCATTGTCGGTGGAGCTCTCCGCGCAACACCTTAGGTCAGTCCCAAGTGCCCAAAAACCTTGAGGGAGAGTAGGTCGTTCTCCATCAATTTGAAGTGGAGGACGAGCCCCTCCGACGGGCTATGGGCACGGGCGAAGGTTTTCCACCCGCGGCGGAGATACATGACATGAGGGGCGGGGAAGTCGAAGTCGACCCGCATGCTGCCATTCCTGCAGCACCTCATATGCAGCCTCAAGGCCTGTGGTGGGTCGACCTCCATCTCCTAAGCTAACGGAGTGGGAAGGCGAAGGTGGACGCGCACTGGCTTATATAGCCTGATGAAGAACTCATGGGGCCGGTCTCCAACGTGGCCCTCCATTGGGGGAGGAGCCGCTGGCGGAGGCACGGCCGGTGCGCCGCCCCGTCCTCTTCTCCCCCGAGTGCCACGACGGCCTCGGGCACGCCCACTCCCTCCTCCTCTCGCAGCAGGCCCCGCCACCATGAGCTCCTAGGAGGGGGGCGCTGTCGAGCAGAGGCCCTCATCGCTGCTGTTGAAGCGCCGGTGCGGCCTCTCGCCATGGCAAAGGGAAGGAAGGAGTCAGGCTGGAAGGAGATGAATGTTGAAGGATGACATCCCTCTCCCCTTCTTATAGGGGGCGGGGCCGGGGCTCGCCCCCCCCCCCCCAATTTAAGGGCGACCACCCCACTTGACCAATCCGGCCGCTAGAGGCATGGGGAGTCTGGACCGACCCGCTGCTCCAATCAGCGACGACCAAGCTTCCCGCCTCGGTGTTAAGGCCCGTGCCCTCTGTGTCCATCGCCCACCCTCCCTGAGGTACGAAAGACGTGGCGAGCGAGCCGGAATCAAGGAGACAAGTGAAGTGACCGTTTTCCACCCCGTGGTCGTGGGGTGCGGGCGCCTTAAAGGCCGTGACCCGAGTCCACTTAGTAAATGAGCCGCGCCCCTGCGACTTCTTCCTTTTTATGGGGAAGACGTGAGACGCCTCTTTATTCACCACGATGTGACACAAGCGTGCTGCAACCGCCCCACGCAAGACCCCCATGTCACGCATTCAACGCGGGTCGTGGGGAAGCGCAACTGGCAGAGGAGTTACCGCAGTTAAAACCCTGCCACGCGTGCTCGCGCACCGTTCTGGGCCTGGCCCAACAACACTTTGCGCTTATGTGTGGCCCAAGCCCGGGGGCTCCTAACGGTGTACAAAAGTAGGGGCCTTCCGTACGCCTTTACTTGTGCACGGGCAGTAGTAGCAACACCTGTGACCATGCTTGGCGGGGCAGAAGAAGCGGAGAACAAGACTACCCGAGCAGCACGGAAGCCAGAGGCGCGAAGAGCAAAGGGACAAGATGGGTTTCCCTCGGCAAGAACCTTGCCGGGAACGACCTACGCTACCCCGGCAAGAGCCTTGCCAGGGTAACTTGCCCAACACCATCGAGACCACCACCGTTGAGCCTGAGAATTATGACGCCATCGACAACGTCAAGACCAAGGCTCGGGAGGGCCTGCATTGTGGCATGCAGATCTTTGTGATGAACAGAGGCCTGCAAGACTAGAAGAGAACCAGAAGACGAAGGCCCCTCGGCAAGACCCTTGTCGGGGACGCCCACAAGACCCCGGCAAGACCCTTGTCAGGGACATCTGCGGGGTCACAACCAGGCCCACACTTACCCAGGTTTCATTGCCACATGGCCGTTCCGACGTAGCAACATGCCTGCCAACTAGGCGCGCACCTACATGGCAGCATGCAGCTTCTAGGCCAACCAGGCAAGCACCTGCATGGTGGCATGCAGATCTTTGTGGAGACCCTGCCACTGCACCAGCGAAACAGCCAGCCAGCCAGCCAGCGTGGCGCGCATGCCTTGTCGTCTTGGACGCGCGTCGAAGCGGGGCGAGGCGGCGAAAGACGGGACGAATTTCCTTGCCGTCCTCGATAAAGCAATAGTGCACGCCGGCAGCGCATTAAATGCGTTTTGTCCCACAATGTCAGGGATAGACTTGTACACTATAGACACTTTTCACCTCGTGTGTGCCACTGTGGCAGCTCCTTTGACATATAAAAGGAGGCCCGAGGCATACTGAGAGAGGATTCATACTTTTTGGGCTAGGCATGCACCGTAGCTAGTCCAAGAACTCAAGAACATCAAATATACACCAAATCAGGATTAGGGTATTACGCATCGTTTGCGGCCCGAACCTGGATAAAATTCCCCCATGTTGATCTTATAAACCCGCTCTTTCCACAGCCCCGAGCCCCGTCAACCGTGGTAGGGATTCCCTGTGATCCCATAGGTGTCATTCTTGATCCCCGACACCTTTTGTTTTTGTGTTAACAGGCATGATTGTGACTTCTTTATGCTACAAAACTGCAAGACCTATCATTGCTGGGAGGACGGTGTGATTGAAATGTTAGATTACAGCCATGAAGACATTCTTGACATTAGAAAGACTTTGCTATATACGTGTGCGACTAGCGATGTGTTTGATGTTGACTTCTGGGGTTTGTTTGGCATCGAACCCTATACGTGTGGATGACCTTTTGTAAATTTTTTCCAGCTTGTATTTTCATGACTAGTACTGTCATGAATTCTGTATTTGAACTTACCCTTGTTGCGCTCCTTCTTTTTTTTGTAGGTGAGTGGCTGGATCTTGGTGAGCATGACTACAGGATCTTTGGCAGCCAATTCTCGGAGCTTCAGCATGTAGTTATTGATTTGAGCCAGGGGGGTGTTCTCCCAAAAAGACAAGATCTGGTGTTATGAAGGGGCGGCTGGGAGCTCTGAAAGGTTCTACGATTACTTGTGTATAGAGCCCCTCTACACCAAAGAATCCCATTGTGCAATGATAAACAGTGATGATGATGCATTTGAGAAGATCGCTGGCATGGGAAGAGTCACCAGGAGCTCTGCTGCAAAGGGTGTATCTCCCCTTGCTGGAATAGTGGCCCGTAGAGCTGGTGTTGCTAGGAAGGATCCTTCTTTGAAGTCTGACAATGTTACAAGCATGAAGCGTGCACCCAGAGCTCCTATAAAGTTTGCTCCCCTGTGCTGCAGCTTCAGCCTCATAAATTCCCTCACTTGGACAAGGCTCGCAAGTTGTATAATCTGTTGCTTAGTGATGAAGGACGTGAGAAGTATGCCGAGTGAGTATCTCTCATTATGTTTCCTCTTCTTTTCTTTCTGTTGTTTTTAACTGCTAGATAAATATGACCTGAACTACTCCTTTTAATACAACTTGAACTGCAATGAATGCCTTATCTTGCTTCCCCTGCTTTTGTTTTTGTGTGTGTTGTAGGAATGTGTTCTCAATGATACCTCGGCCCGATGGTAGCGTAACTACCTTCACTGGGAAATGCATCTGGGAAGTTTTTGCACCTAGACAAATGATGGAGGGTGATGTAATAGACTTCCTCATTGATGATTGGAAGCGAGATCCCGAGAGAAATGCTGATTTCGCATATGGAAAAAGGATCTTGCTGAGTCCATATTTCATCACGGTAATGAATCAGATTGTTTGTTTCTGTGAAAGAAGACTGCCTATTGTTTTATGAGTTTTAATAATACTTTGCTTGTTGACCCTTTTCCCGTGTCTACTTCTATTTGGCTTTTTGCAGGTTGTGCTTGACTGTATGTTTATGGGGATGAAGATAAAGAGTTTAATGTGGAGAGTGCAGCGAGAGATTTCAAGAGCTATGTTAGAGATGGGGATGACTTGCTCAGTGCCGACCTTGTGAGATCTACTAGTTGATTTTTGGTTTTATTTGTTTGTTGTGATGCTGGTTTTTATTTTTGAATATTTAATATCTCTTTTTTGGTCAATTGTTTTTAGATCATGATGCCTCTATTCAAACCTATGGTTTTATCAAAGGATTCGAAAGTGAACCACTTTTCCTTATATGTCATGAATCGGTACCGAAGTACGTCGACATCCTTGACCTTTTACCTTATGTTAAGAACCATCGTCCTTCAAAGAACACCTATCACAAAGACCGCGAAAAGATTGTGAGTGACATTTATTATCTGTACTAGATTAATTTTTCTGCCTCTTTGTTTCTGCATTTCTGAGACCTGAAAATGTGTGGTTTCTTTTCTTTATGTACAGATCTCTAGATTGGTCCAAGTAATGAAGGTTGTGTATGGTGATGCTCAGTATAATGCGAGCAAGCAGCCCAAATGGGAGGTTTTTGCAAAGAAACCAATGTTTGTTAAGGTTCCACTTCAAGGGTCGAATGAATGTGGCCATTATATTCTAAAGTATGCGGGAACCTATGATGGTGAAAATATCATTGAGAACATCCGAAATAATGACGTGGGTTCTAGTTTAGCTTTCACTTTCTGTGTTTGGCTGAGTGTCTATTCTTTTTTATGTGTCATGATTTTTGATAATTTGTTTTATTGTTTTGCAGCCGTGTATTGTTGATTGGAACGCTGAGGATCTATATTCAGTTGTGTTCAACCGGAATAACCAGGTTCTGGTGACGGAGCTTCCCAAGGAGGTTCAGGCTTTAGCTCCTGGTGCATAGAAGAAATGGTTATCATTTGCGTAGTGAATGGGATACTTGTATGATTTATGTCTTTAAAGCATTGTAGGCTTTGTTTGTAGTGTTTGGATTTCTTGTCAACTATGTAATAACCGGTATACTTTGTGATGTTTTTAAGTGTGGCACAACGTTTAATAAACTTTTTTTCATGATGAGAATGTGGTTGAACAGCTGTTTCACTTGTGTATGTTTCATCTAGAATTCGTTTTGGTTAAGTTTTATTTTTGCACTGAAGTCTTATACACTAGTTGAACTGAAACACTTTTTCTCAAGTGTATTACGAGTTGTTGCTGAAAAAGTGAGATTTATTTTATTTTCATCTGTCCCAACCTAAGTTGGGCCTTTTATAGTTTCTGTAGCCTGTTTTCTTGTACTTATGGTATAGTTCTGTGAGTACTAAATTGTAATCTCATTCAGTGTAAGGCTTTTAAAATTTGGTGTCACAATAGTAATTGTGGATGTAGTGTGAGTGGAGTGACGCTTCCTTGTTATGTAGAACTGATGTCATATAATGTATTAGAACTGATTTTTTTGGGATTGAAATTATTTATGACGAAATTGCTACATGATCTCTAGCCAGATTTTATTTAAATATAAGAAAATTAGCAAAATTAAGAGCCAAATATTTGTTTTAACTTCTTGCATTTTAGTAGTTGAACTTCATATTAAAGGTTAAAGCATTGGTTTAAATTAGCTACATTCAACAGATAGCCCTATTAAGTTCATAATTATTTTTGTAGCATATATAGTTGAACTTCAAAGTATCATTGTTTTTGTGGCATATTTTTAATCCTTTTATCTGTGCTGAAGAGGTAAATTTATTTTATTTTTATATTTCAATTTAGAGTTACTTTGCCTACAGACATGCATGTATTTGAACGTTTCTATATTCAGTTTTTGAACTTTGTTGTACTAGTTTATATTTCCTTTGCCACGCGCTCTAGTTTATTCTGCTGGCTTATGGTGTGGGGTGAGGAGAGTTTGTAGAGGAGGGAGTAGCAAATGTATTGGCCCCTTTTCCGGCCCAAATGGCCGTTTGCACGACTGTGGACTGCTGGCTGTGCATGCGCTCTGAGTTTAGTCCCACCTCGCTGTCGGATTTCTGGTTCTGGCAAAACCCTTGAGGTTCGAACACCGGGGTGCGCATGAATATCTATCCCCCTCTATCTCGCACACATCATGATGTAACGGCCTAGCTTGACGAACCCAAAGGACAAGAGACACAAGAGTTTTATACTGGTTCAGGCCACCGATGTGGTGTAATACCCTACTCCAATGTGGTGTGGTGGATTGCCTCTTGGGCTGAGGATGAACAGTTACAAGGGAAGAACAGCCTCCTAAGGAGAGGTGTTCTTGTTCTTGGTGAACTTGCGTGAGGATGTGGATGGAATGGCTCCGATCCCATCTGAGCTACCTCCTACGGTGGTGGCTAGTCCTATTTATAGAGGCCCTGGTCCTCTTCCCAAATATTGAGCGGGAAGGGATCCCACAACAGCCAAATTCGAAGGGAGACAACTAGTACAAGTTATCCTGACTAAAGGTGGTCTTCGCCTGCCAAAGGCTCTGGTGATGACACCGTCTTGGGCTCCACGGTTACCTCCGTCCTACCGTCATGCTGGTCTTGGACTTGTTGCACCGATATGGAAACCTTTGCATGATGCCCTGGGACTCCTCGCATGCGCTTGCCTCTTTAGCACCAAAGAGGAAACGAGGACACTGCGCGCGCTGGCACCCGCCTGGCGCCCGCCTGGCTCCAGTCGTCATGGCTTGCGTCACAGAAACCTCATGAGGTGTCCCTTGCCTTGGTCTCTCCGCCCCTCGTGAGCCAGCCTGGTGAAGCTTCCCCCGAGGAGGTCTTGTGTCGTCCGCCTCATGAGGCTTGGCCCCTCACGAGGGTCTTGAGTGTTTGCTGGTGAAGATGGGCCGTACAGGGCCGCTGGTGGAGCCATGCTGTGGGCCATAGGCAGGCAAGTCTGGGGACCGCCATTCCCAGGACGCCAACAGTAGCCCCGGGGCCCAAGGCGCGCTCGGACATGGCTTTGAGGCGAAGCCAAAGGGCAAGTGCGGAGCGCCGCAGGCCCCAACAACATGTGGCCCCGCTCGATGCATGGCGATTGATTGAACATGGGCGTCTCCGCTTCCCCACGCTGCCTCAGCAACTGCCCGTCTGACAAAAAGGCCGGTGCGGGCAACGCTTGCCTTCATTGCTTTCCTTCATCTTGCTCCAGATCCCCTCTCTCGCTCCTTGCTTCCGAAATCTCCAGATCTGCTTCAATCCCCTTCCGAGCTTCCGACCAATGGCGCCCCGAAAGGCCAAGGCCGTTTCGCCGCCTGCCTGGTACGAGCCGGCTCTGGACGCGCTGTAACACCCTGGATGTAACTTTCCCAATTTGTACTCCAACTCTTGCTGTTTCCGGTGTTAAGTTATTTTATTCTCTCGGGTTCGGGTTTTTTTGTCTCCGTGTGTTGTTGTCGTTGTCATGCATCTAATATCATGTCATCATGTGCATTGCATTTGCATACGTGTTCATCTCATGCATTCGAGCATTTTCCCTGTTGTCCGTTTTGCATTCCGGCGCTTCGTTCTCCTCCGGTGGTCATTTCTAGCTTTCTTTCGTGTGTGGGGATTAAACATTTCCGGATTGGACCGAGACTTGCCAAGCGGCCTTGGTTTACCACCGGTAGACTGCCTGTCAAGTTTCGTACCATTTGGACTTCGTTTGATACTCCAACGGTTAACCGAGGGACCGAAAAGGCCTCGTGTGTGTTGCAGCCCAACACCCCTCCAATTTGGCCCAAAACCCACCTAACTCTGCTCCATCATCTAGAGCATTCGATCATGATCGCGTGGCCGAAAACCGCACCTCATTTGGACTCTCCTAGCTCCCTCTATGCCTATTTAAAGGCCCCCCCGATTTTCGGATCTCCTCGTACCTCCGAAACCCTAAAAATCCACCTCGCGCGCCGGACATGTCCGTTTCTCGCCGGACAAGCGCCGCCGCCGCCCGCAGCCACTGAGGGGCCGCCACGTGGCCTCGCCGCCGCCTCCCACCGCGCGGCCCGGGAGGCCCAGGGAGGGCCCCCGCGGCCCGAAGCCGCTGCCGCCGCCCGGCTCCCTCTCCCGCCTGCCCGCGCCGCCTCCCGCCTGCCCGCGCCGCTCCCCGGCCGCCGCACGCCATCTCCGGTGGCCCCGCGCCGCCCAGCGCCATCGCCGGCGGCCGCCGCTCGCCCGCACCGCGCCGCGCCGCCGCCGCCTCGCCGCGCGCCGCCGCCCGGCCCGGATCCGGCGAGATCCGGCCGCCTCCTCCTCCCCTCGCCAAGATCCGACCGCCACCACGCCATTTCCGGCCAACTACAGTGCTCCCTCCGGCGAACTTCGAAATCCGTGCAAACCCTAGATCGGAGGTCGAAAATCTACTAAGTCCCTGATATTTTCAGTCCATATGCCCCTGTTCGTGGCTCCGTAACTTTGCATCCGTAGCTCCGATTCATGCAAATGTTCATATCTGAGAGTACATCATTTCATTCCATTGCATCATTTTCATTTTAGCTCATCTTGATGCCCGAAATGCTGTTAGAAGGAGGCTACTTGAGTTAATTGTCAGATCTGCTGCTCCGTTTAGGTTTTTGTCATTTTTGCCATGATTAATGTGTGCATGATATGCCCTGATGCTCTACATGTGTTTTGTTAAGGGTTTTGTTATCTTTCCAGAGGTGCAACCCATGTATTTTTGTGATGTGTGTGGTGTCTTATGCAAGCTTGCAAAGTGGTGCACTTAGTAATTCTGTTTTCAGGGACTTAGCAATTTCACTAAGTCCTGGAGCTGTTTATCTCATGATGCCATATGTTCATATTGTTTCCAAGTGATCCGTGCCTCTTTTGAGGATGATCAGTAAGTATGTTTTGTTAATATTGTAGTGCTCTATCCATCCATGTCTTTGTTTGCAATTATGGAGCACCCTAGCTTGAGTCAATCAAGCTCTACTTTTGCAACTTTGTGAATCTGGGCAGATTGTCAACTTGTTTGCAATTTTGCCGATGATGTTGTAGTTGATCCGTACATGCTATGCTATTGTTCTTGCCATGACTAGCTTGCATTTTGTGCCTTCTTGATGGGTGTATGCTTGTCTTTCCATGACTTGCACCGTAGTGAGTGCATCGAGCTCGTAAACATTTTTACTTGAGTTATATTTCAGCATGTGTCAGTTTTCACTAAGTCTGAAAACTGATTATGTTTTTGCTATGTTCACGTGCTTGCAATTGTATTTTCTGATCCCTTTTGGCTCAAGGTCACTAAGGGACTTTTGTTAAGATCTTTGAGTAGCTCTATGCCATGCTTTACTTTGCCATGTTCAGATCCTGTAGCATGTAGTTTTGTTGCTCCAAAGAGGGCTACCTGATCTGAAATTCCAGACAAGTGTTAATTTCACTAAGTCTGAGATCTGTTTGCCATATGCATTTTTGCCATGCTTGTTTGAACCTGTTAATGGATGAATTGGCCATAGCTCAGTGCTAGACTTTTGTTAAGCATCTTGTGTGCATCCCTGCCATGTATTTTTGTTGTCATGTTTGGGTGCTGTAGCATGTTCATTTCATTGCATTTAGATGCCTACTTGCTGTAAATCGCAGACCGGTGTCATTTTTGTATCACTTGCCATTTCCAAACCGTAACTCCGATTCCGGCGTTCTTTATATCGTTTTCAAGCGATTTCATCTCATCTTTCCAGTGGCACACTTGGATTTCCAAGTTGAGGCCATGTTCATGCATTTCCTGCCATATCTTGCATTTTGCATCCCGAATCGCATCCCGCATAGCATATCATCATTGCATCATATTGCTTGACCCTTGCACGTGGTTGATTGTATCCTTGTTGCTTGTTTGTTTTGTTTGGGTAGAGCCAGGAGACGAGTTTGCTAACGAGGAGCCCGTTGAGTTTGCTTTCGAGGATCCAGTCAACTCTGACAACTGTGCAGGCAAGATGATCATACCCTCGAAATCACCACTATCTTTGCTATGCTAGTTTGCTCGCTCTTTTGCTATGCCAATGCTACGATGCCTACCATTTGCTTTCAAGACTCCCAAATTGCCATGTTAAACCTCTAACCCACCATATCCTAGCAAACCGTTGATTGGCTATGTTACCGCTTTGCTCAGCCCCTCTTATAGCGTTGCTAGTTGCAGGTGAAGATTGGAGCCCGTTCCTCGTTGGAACATTTATTTACTTGTTGGGATATCATTATATTGCTATGTTATCTTAATGCATCTATATACTTGGTAAAGGGTGGAAGGCTCGGCCTCTTGCCTAGTGTTTTGTTCCACTCTTGCCGCCCTAGTTTCCGTCATATCGGTGTTATGTTCCAAGATTTTGCGTTCCTTACGCGGTTGGGTTATAATGGGAACCCCTTGATAGTTCGCCTTGATTAAAGCTTTTTCAGCAATGCCCAACCTTGGTTTTACCGTTGTCCACCTAGCCTTTTTCTTTCCCTTGGGTTCTGCAGACTCAGGGGTCATCATTGTTTTAGCCCCCCCGGGCCAGTGCTCCTCTGAGTGTTGGTCCAAATAGAGCCACTTGCAGCGCCACCTCGGGGCAACTTGAGGGTTGGTTTTAGTTGTACGTAGTGTTCATCTGAGTGTGCCCTGAGAAAGAGATATGTGCAGCTCCTATCGGGATTTGTCGGCACATTCGGGCGGTGTTGCTGGATTTGTTTTAACCTGTCGAAGTATCTTGAGTAACCGAGATACCGAGTCTGATCGGAACGTCTTGGGAGGAGGTCTATTCCTTCGTTGACCGTGAGAGCTTGTCATGGGCTAAGTTGGGACTCCCCTGCAGGGATTTGAACTTTGGAAAGCCGTGCCCGCGGTTATGGGCAGATGGGAATTTGTTAATGTCCGGTTGTAGATAACTTGAACCTTAAATTAATTAAAATGAATCAACCGAATGTGTTTCTGTGATGGCCTCTTCTCGGCGGAGTCCGGGAAGTGGACACGGTGTTGGAGTAATGTTTGCGCAGGTTGTTCTCTAGCTTCTCGCTCGCGCTTTGCCTCCTCTTCTCGCTCTCTTTTGCGAATAAGTTAGCCACCATACTTGCTAGTCGCTTGCTGCAGCTCCACATATTTTTACCCTGCCTTACCTACAAGCTTAAATAGTCTTGATCGCGAGGGTGCGAGATTGCTGAGTCCCTGTGGCTCATAGATTACTATTACACCAGATCCAGGGCCTGATGATTCTGCTCCAGGAGACGCGTATGAGCTCAAGTGGGAGTTCGACGAAGACTCTCAACGTTACTATGTTTCCTTTCCCGATGATCAGTAGTGGTGCCCAGTTGGGGGTGATTGGGACCGTGTCGCATGTTGGGTTATCTTTTATTTTGGCGCCTTAGTCGGGCCATGAGTGTTTGGATGATGTAATGTTATTTATGTACTTGATTGATGTGGCGAGTGTAAGCCAACTATGTTATCTCTCCTTTTATTATTATATTACATGGGATGTTTGTGAAGATTGCCTAACTTGCGACATATGCCTTCAATGCGATTATGTCTCTAAGTCATGCCTCGACACGTGGGAGCTATAGTCGCATCGAGGGTGTTACAAGTTGGTAATCAGAGCCTTCCCCGACCTTAGGAGCCCCATTGCTTGATTGTTTTTAGCGGCCGAGTTGTGTCTAGAAAAAATGTTTTGAATCTTTTAGGAACTATATATCGGAGAGTTTAGGAATTCTTTTTACTTCCTAGTCTCCTCATCGCTCTGGTAAGGCATCCTGACGTAGAGTTTTGACCCTTCTCTTCTCAAATTTCACTAAAAAAAATTTTTAGGATCACGCGGGTATCTTGGAATCGTTCCGATGGTTTTATGATGAGAACATTGTCTTGGTGCCTCCTGTCAGGGGTTTAGTGGAAGTGTCCCGGGGAGTTGAGCTCTGAGGTGTTGTCATCATAATTTTATCATTGCAGTTCTGGAATACCTGAGTTTAGTACGCCGACATCGAAAATCTCTTTTATGTAGTTCGTTGGTGAGATAACCTCGACGCCACCCAGTACTGGGGCGGGAGTTCGGGAGTATCGCCATAACTTATATAACAGATGCTTTTCGAAGGTTGAGGTAGATGGTTTCCGAAGGTTTCTTGGTTATGTGTTGAAGGATGGATACAGCTGGATGTAGGATTTGCTAGTTTGGGTGAGATATTATGCTTCCCCTGTATCTCCAACACCTGATTGCATAACCGGAAAGGTTCGGGAGTTTCATAGGTGGGAATTCTTGTAGCTCTAGTTCTTCTTCCACGGATATTGGTTTGAGATTGGGATTTCTTACCGATTATTCGTTCTTGATCCGTACCTTGTTGATTTATTTCTCTACCTTAATTCTACGTGGCTTCTCAATTTATGGATATGTGACCATTTCAAGAGGAATGCATTCGTTCATTTTGTTCGGATGTGAAGACTATATATTGCAATTTTCATTTCGTTGGATTCAGCTTCAATATTTATCTATCAATGTGCTAATGGTGGTCAACCTCTTCAGGATGGCTCCTCCAACGCGCACGACTCCGAATCCTGATCCGCCACCACCTCCACCTCCTCTAGAGGCATGGCAAGCTGTGATGGCCGCAACCAATGCAAACACACAGCTGATCATGCCAAAGACTTTCAGCAATTGTGTTGAGGCAACCGATGCTGACGATTGGCTTGTGGATCTGTGCAAGCATTTCGAGTGCAGTAACGTCAGGCCTGAGGACTTTGTCAAGTTCGCTTCCTTCCAACTCAAAGATCAAGCTGCAGAATGGTTCCAGCAATACAAGGACTCCAGAGGTGGACGTGTTATCACTTGGGATGATTTCCGTCGAGATTTCCGAGCTCATCATATTCCCCAAAGCGTGGTTGAAAGCAAGCGTGAGGAATTCCGCAATCTGAAGCAAGGCTCTTTGTCTGTCTATGACTACAACAAGTTGTTCCAGAAGCTCGCCCGCTTTGCCAAGCAGGACGTCCCTGATGAGAGGAGCATGATATACCAGTTCAGGGGTGGTCTCAGAGAAGAAATTCAGCTAGCTCTTGTTCTCTTTGAGCCCTTGAGGTACGATGAGTTCTACAACATGGCACTGAAGCAAGAGGCTGCTCAGTTGAGGTGTGATGCTTCCAAGAAGCGAGTCAGAGATGTTACTCCTTCTTCCTCTACTCAAGTGGCCAAGCAGCAGAAGTATTGGCTTCCTCCTCCTCCGTTCCGTCAGCCGTATCAGCAGAAGAGCAAAGGTGGCAGTGGTTCTTCCCACCCACCCAACCCTGGCTTTCAGAACAAGACTTCGTCTCAAGCTCCAAGATCGAGTGCTCCGTACCACCGTCCGCTTTCAGAGGTCACGTGCAACAAGTGCCAACAGAAGGGTCACTATGCCAACAAGTGTTTCAACCAGAGGCGTCTTCCTCCTCCTCCTGTCAGATCGGCAAGTACAGCTGTGGTCAAGCATAACCCCAAGTCCGCCAAGGTCAATTTGCTGAATGCAGCTCAGGCAGATGACTCACCAGATGTGATTATGGGTAACCTTCCTATTAACGATATTCCAGCTAAAGTTCTTTTTGACACTGGTGCATCACTTTCTTTTATTTCAACTCCATTTGTGGCCAAGCATGATTTTGTGACCGAAAGGATTCCTGTTCCGTTGAAGATTGTGTCTCCGGGCAAGCAAATGACTTCTAACAATTGCGTCCCAGATGTCTCTGTCACGTTGGGCGATTACAAGTTTCTCTCTTCTCCGGTGGTTCTTGGCAACTCGGATATTGATCTTATTCTCGGAATGGATTGGCTTACTAAGCACAAGGCACATCTTGATTGTGCAGCCAGGCAGATTCAATTGACTCATTCGTCTGAGGATGTAATTGTCTTTGCCGTTCGTGATGATACTATCCGTCTATTTTCTCTCAATGAGAAGGGCGAACTCGATGTATCTCGCAAATTCCAGTCGTTTGTGAATATCAAGACATTTTCCCAGAAGAGCTTCCAGGAATGCCTCCGCACCGGCCAGTTGAATTCGTTATTGATCTTGAGCCTGGTACGGAACCTGTGTGCAAGCGTCCTTACAAGCTCGGACCTGAAGAGTTGAAGGAGCTGAAGAAGCAACTCGATATTCAAGAGAAAATGGGTCTCATCCAGCCTATTTCTTCTCCGTGGGGTTGTGGTGTTCTTTTTGTGAAGAAGAAGGATGGAATGGACCGACTTTGTGTTGATTACTGTCCAGTGAACAAGAAGACCATCAAGAACAAATACCCACTTCCCAACATCAATGAGCTGTTCGAACAACTCAAAGGTGCTCGAGTATTCTCCAAGCTTGATCTCCGTATGGGTTATCATCAGATTCGAATCCGTGAGCAAGATATTCCCAAGACGGCTTTCAGGACAAGCTTTGGTTCATATGAATACACTGTCATGTCTTTTGGCCTCGTCAACGCTCCTCCGACGTTCTCTCGCATGATGAACTTCATCTTCAATGCCTACACCAATGACTTCGTTTTGGTCTATCTCGACGACATTCTGGTTTTCTCGAAGAACAAGGAAGATCATGCCAAGCACTTGCGTTTGGTTCTTGATAAGCTCAGAGAACATCAGTTCTACGCCAAGTTCTCCAAGTGTGAATTTTGGCTCGATGAGGTTCTTTATCTTGGTCATATCATCTCTGCCAAGGGCATTGCCATGAATCCTGAGAAGGTGTCTGCAATTGTGAATTGGGAACCTCCTCAGAACGTGAAGCAACTCCGTAGCTTTCTCGGTCTCGCAAGCTATTGCCGAAGATTCGTTGAAAACTTTTCTAAGATCGCGAAGCCTCTCTCTAATCTTCTTCAGAAGCACGTCAAGTACGTTTGGTCTCCGGAGTGTGATATTGCTTTCAACACTTTGAAAGAGAAATTGATCACTGCTCCAGTTCTGACTCCGCCTGATGAATCTAAACCGTACGAGGTCTTTTGTGATGCCTCTCTCCAAGGTCTTGGCGCAGTATTGATGCAAGAGAAGAAAGTTGTTGCTTATACATCTCGCCAGTTGAAGCCTAATGAGAATAACTACCCCACTCATGATCTCGAGTTGGCGGCAGTTGTGCATGCTCTTTTGACTTGGAGACATCTTCTATTGGGAAGAAAAGTGGACATTTTCACTGATCACAAGAGTCTCAAGTACATCTTCACTCAGCCTAATCTCAACCTCAGGCAAACTCGATGGGTCGAAATGATTCAAGAGTATAATCCGAGTATTGAGTATACTCCAGGCAAGGCCAATGTGATTGCTGACGCATTGAGCAGGAAAGCTTATTGCAACAGTCTAATTCTCAAGCCTTATCAACCCGAGCTTTGTGAAGTTTTCCGCAAACTTAATCTGCAAGTTGTTCCTCAAGGTTTCCTCGCCAACCTTCAAGTCTCTCCTACCTTGGAAGACCAGATTCGCCAAGCTCAGCTTCTTGATGCTATGGTGAAAAAGGTGAAGATTGGGATTGCCAAGAGTCAACCCAAGTACAAGTGCTACCGCCTTGATGACAAGGACACTCTTTTCTTCGAGGATCGTATTGTGGTACCCAAAGGTGACCTCCGTAAAGTGATCATGAATGAGGCTCACAATTCTCTCCTCTCCATCCACCCTGGGAGCACAAAGATGTATCAGGACCTCAAGCAAGCTTATTGGTGGACTCGAATGAAGCGAGAAATTGCTCAATTCGTGAATGAATGTGATGTCTGCAGAAGAGTGAAGGCAGAACACCAAAGGCCAGCAGGTCTCCTCCAACCTCTTGCCATTCCAGAATGGAAGTTTGACCACATTGAAATGGACTTCGTGACTGGGTTTCCAAAGTCCAAGCGTGGCAATGATGCTATATTCGTTGTCATCGATAAACTCACCAAAGTGGCCCACTTTCTGCCTATCAAAGAGTCGATCACTGCAGCTCAGTTGGCAGAACTCTATACCTCTCGTATTGTCTCTCTGCACGGTATTCCTCAAGTGATCTCTTCAGACCGTGGCAGCATATTTACGTCGAAGTTTTGGTATTCTTTTCAGAAGGCCATGGGCACCAACATCCGCTTCAGCACAGCTTTCCATCCTCAAATTAGTGGTCAAGTCGAGCGTGTCAACCAGATTCTTGAAGATATGCTCAGGGCTTGCGTGATCTCCTTCGGCATGAAGTGGGAGGATTGTCTTCCTCATGCTGAATTCTCCTACAACAACAGTTTTCAAGCAAGTTCGGGCAAAGCCCCATTTGAAATTCTGTATGGCAGGAAGTGCCGTACCCCTCTCAACTGGTCCGAAACCGGTGAACGTCAGCTTTTGGGTAATGACTTAATCACAGAGGCAGAGGAAATGTGCAAAGTCATTCGTGATAACCTCAAAGCAGCCCAATCCCGCCAGAAGAGCTACTATGATAGTAAGCACCGTGATTTGGCTTTCGAGATCGGAGATCATGTTTACCTCTGCGTCTCTCCTATGAAAGGTACTCGTCGCTTCGGTATCAAAGGGAAGCTTGCCCCCAGATACGTGGGACCTTTCAAGATTGTCAGCAAGAGAGGCGACCTCGCCTATCAACTCGAGCTTCCTTCAAACTTTGCAAATGTTCATGACGTGTTCCATGTCTCTCAGCTTCGAAAGTGCTTCAAGACTCCTGACCGCACCGTCAACTTCGAGGACATTGAGCTCCAAGAAGATCTCTCTTATCATGAGTACCCAGTTGCTATTCTCGAAGAGACTGAACGCAAGACTCGCAACAAGTCAATCAAATTTCTCAAAGTCAAGTGGTCACACCATTCCGACGGTGAAGCTACCTGGGAATGCGAGGATCACCTCTGTTCTGAGTACCCGGCGTTCTTTCAGTCCTAGATCTCGGGACGAGATCCTTTCGTAGTGGTGGAGTGTTGTAACACCCCGGATGTAACTTTCCCAATTTGTACTCCAACTCTTGCCGTTTCCAGCGTTAATTTAATTTATTTCCTCGGGTTTGGTTTCTTTGTCTCCGTGTGTTTTTGTCGTTGTCATGCATCTCTTATCATGTCATCATGTGCATTGCATTTGCATACGTGTTCGTCTCTTACATTCGAGCATTTTCCCCGTTGTCCGTTTTGCATTCCGGTGCTTCGTTCTCCTCCGGTGGTCATTTCTAGCTTTCTTTCGTGTGTGGGGATTAAACATTTTCGGATTGGACCGAGACTTTCCAAGTGGCCTTGGTTTACTACCGGTAGACCGCCTGTCAAGTTTCGTACCATTTGGACTTCGTTCGATACTCCAACGGTTAACCAAGGGACCGAAAAGGCCTCGTGTGTGTTGCAGCCCAACACCCCTCCAATTTGGCCCAAATCCCACCTAACTCTGCTCCATCATCTAGAGCGTTCGATCACGATCGCGTGGCCGAAAACCGCACCTCATTTGGACTCTCCTAGCTCCCTCTATGCCTATTTAAAGGCCCCCCGGATTTTCGGATTTCCTCCTACCTCCGAAACCCTAAAAATCCACCTCGCGCGCCGGACATGTCCGTTTCTCGCTGGACAAGCGCCGCCGCCGCCCGCAGCCACTGAGGGGCCGCCACGTGGCCTCGCCGCCGCCTCCCACCGCGCGGCCCGGGAGGCCCAGGGAGGGCCCCCGCGGCCCGAAGCCGCCGCCGCCGCCCGGCTCCCTCTCCCGCCTGCCCGCGCCGCCTCCCGCCTGCCCGCGCCGCTCCCCGGCCGCCGCACGCCATCTCCGGTGGCCCCGCGCCGCCCAGCGCCATCGCCAACGGCCGCCGCTCGCCCGCACCGCGCCGCGCCGCCGCCGCCTCGCCGCGCGCCGCCGACCGGCCCGGATCCGGCGAGATCCGGCCGCCTCCTCCTCCCCTCGCCAAGATCCGACCGCCACCACGCCATTTCCGGCCAACTACAGTGCTCCCTCCGGCGAACTTCGAAATCCGTGCAAACCCTAGATCGGAGGTCGAAAATCTACTAAGTCCCTGATATTTTCAGTCCATATGCCCCTGTTCGTGGCTCCGTAACTTTGCATCCGTAGCTCCGATTCATGCATATAGCATATCAAAATGTTCATATCTGAGAGTACATCATTTCATTCCATTGCATCATTTTCATTTGAGCTCATCTTGATTCCCGAAATGCTGTTAGAAGGAGGCTATTTGAGTTAATTGTCAGATCTGCTGCTCCGTTTAGGTTTTTGTCATTTTTGCCATGATTAATGTGTGCATGATATGCCCTGATGCTCTACATGTGTTTTGTTAAGGGTTTTGTTATCTTTCCAGAGGTGCAACCCATGTATTTTTGTGATGTGTGTGGTGTCTTATGCAAGCTTGCAAAGTGGTGCACTTAGTAATTCTGTTTTCAGGGACTTAGCAATTTCACTAAGTCCTGGAGCTGTTTATCTCATGATGCCATATGTTCATGTTGTTTCCAAGTGATCCGTGCCTCTTTTGAGGATGATCAGTAAGTACGTTTTGTTAATATTGTAGTGCTATATCCATCCATGTCTTTGTTTGCAATTATGGAGCACCCTAGCTTGAGTCAATCGAGCTCTACTTTTGCTACTTTGTGAATCTGGGCAGATTGTCAACTTGTTTGCAATTTTGCCGATGATGTTGTAGTTGATCCGTACATGCTATGCTATTGTTCTTGCCATGACTAGCTTGCATTTTGTGCCTTCTTGATGGGTGTATGCTTGTCTTTCCATGACTTGCACCGTAGTGAGTGCATCGAGCTCGTAAACATTTTTACTTGAGTTATATTTCAGCATGTGTCAGTTTTCACTAAGTCTGAAAACTGATTATGTTTTTGCTATGTTCACGTGATTGCAATTGTATTTTCTGATCCATTTTGGCTCAAGGTCACTAAGGGACTTTTTTTAAGCTCTTTGAGTATCTCTATGCCATGCTTTACTTTGCCATGTTAAGATACTGTAGCATGTAGTTTTGTTGCTCCGAAGAGGGCTACCTGATCTGAAATTCCAGACAAGTGTTAATTTCACTAAGTCTGAGATCTGTTTGCCATATGCATTTTTGCCATGCTTGTTTAAACCTGTTAATGGATGAATTGGCCGTATCTCAGTGCTAGACGTTAATTAAGAATCTTGTGTGCATCCCTGCCATGTATTTTGTTGTCATTTCTGGGTGCTGTAGCATGTTCATTTCATTGCATTTAGATGCCTACTTGCTGTAAATCGCACACCGGTGTCATTTTTGTATCGCTTGCCATTTCCAAACCGTAACTCCGATTCCGGCGTTTTCTTTATATCGTTTTCAAGCGATTTCATCTCATCTTTCTAGTGGCTCACTTGGATTTCCATGTTGAGGCCAGGTTCATGCATTTGCTGTCATATCTTGCATTTTGCATCCCGCATCGCATCCCGCATAGCATATCATCATTGCATCATATTGCTTGACCCTTGCACGTGGTTGATTGTATCCTTGTTTCTTGTTTGTTTTGTTTGGGTAGAGCCGGAAGACGAGTTCGCTAACGAGGAGCCCGTTGAGTTTGCTTTCGAGGATCCAGTAAACTCTGACAACTATGCAGGCAAGATGATCATACCCTCGAAATCACCCCTATCTTTGCCATGCTAGTTTGCTCGCTCTTTTGCTATGCCAATGCTACGATGCCTACCATTTGCTTTCAAGCCTCCCAAGTTGCCATGTTAAACCTCTAACCCACCATGTCCTAGCAAACCGTTGATTGGCTATGTTCCCGCTTTGCTCAGCCCCTCTTATAGCGTTGCTAGTTGCAGGTGAAGATTGGAGCCCGTTCCTCGTTGGAACATTTATTTACTTGTTGGGATATCATTATATTGCTATGCTATCTTAATGCATCTATATACTTGGTAAAGGGTGGAAGGCTTGGCCTCTCTCCTAGTGTTTTGTTCCACACTTGCCGCCCTAGTTTCCGTCATATCGGTGTTATGTTCCTAGATTTTGCGTTCCTTACGCGGTTGGGTTATAATAGGAACCCCTTGATAGTTCGCCTTGATTAAAGCTTTTCCAGCAATGCCCAACCTTGGTTTTACCATTTGCCACCTAGCCTTTTTCTTTCCCTTGGGTTCTGCAGACTCAAGGGTCATCATTGTTTTAACCCCCCGGGCCAGTGCTCCTTTGAGTGTTGGTCCAAATAGAGCCACTTGCAGCGCCACCTCGGGGCAACTTGAGGGTTGGTTTTAGTTGTACGTAGTGTTCATCTGAGTGTGCCCTGAGAAAGAGATATGTGCAGCTCCTATCGGGATTTGTCGGCACATTCAGGCGGTGTTGCTGGTCTTGTTTTAACCTGTCGAAGTGTCTTGAAGAACCGAGATACCGAGTCTGATCGGAACGTCTCGGGAGGAGGTCTATTCCTTCGTTGACCGTGAGAGCTTGTCATGGGCTAAGTTGGGACTCCCCTGCAGGGATTTGAACTTTCGAAAGCCGTGCCCGCGGTTATGGGCAGATGGGAATTTGTTAATGTCCGGTTGTAGATAACTTGAACCTTAAATTAATTAAAATGAATCAACCTGAGTGTGTTACCGTGATGGCCTCTTCTCGGCGGAGTCCGGGAAGTGGACACGGTGTTGGAGTAATGTTTGCGCAGGTTGTTCTCTAGTTTCTCGCTCGCGCTTTGCCTCCTCTTCTCGCTCTCTTTTGCGAATAAGTTAGCCACCATATTGCTAGTCGCTTGCTGCAGCTCCACATATTTACCCTGCCTTACCTATAAGCTTAAATAGTCTTGATCGCGAGGGTGCGAGATTGCTGAGTCCCTGTGGCTCACAGATTACTATTACACCAGATGCAGGGCCTGATGATTCCGCTCCAGGAGACGCGTATGAGCTCAAGTGGGAGTTCGACGAAGACTCTCAACGTTACTATGTTTCCTTTCCCGATGATCAGTAGTGGTGCCTAGTTGGGGGTGATTGGGACCGTGTCGCATGTTGGGTTCTCTTTTATTTTGGCGCCGTAGTCGGGCCATGAGTGTTTGGATGATGTAATGTTATTTATGTACTTGATTGACGTGGCGAGTGTAAGCCAACTATGTTATCTCCCCTTTTATTATATTACATGGGATGTTTGTGAAGATTGCCTAACTTGCGACATATGCCTTCAATGCGATTATGTCTCTAAGTCGTGCCTCGACACGTGGGAGCTATAGTCGCATGGAGGGTGTTACAGCAGGAGTGTCCGGCGGGCCGCGAGGCTCGATGGAGGCAGTATCCAACGATGGAAGGGTGATCTCTCGCTGGGTGTAGATATCCACGAGATTCCACAGGCTATCGGATTGGTGGATGAGGATGATCCAGTTGGCCTTCATGCC
Source organism: Triticum urartu (assembly GCF_003073215.2). Lineage (NCBI taxonomy): Eukaryota > Viridiplantae > Streptophyta > Magnoliopsida > Poales > Poaceae > Triticum > Triticum urartu. The sequence continues at coordinate 361,009,830 of NC_053023.1, forward strand.
CGCCCAAAAGTGGTCGCGCATGAAGAACATGTGGATGGGTAGTGGTAGCATGTCGAGGGGCACCACAACAACCTCCATAGGATTGTCAAGTCGGTGTCTGGGCCACCTGCGAGGATCGGGCATCAGCAAGCAGGGTGTCTTGAAAAGGGCCGGCCGGTTGCAGATGAGTAGACGGTACAAAGACACCGAGCATGCGGCCAGACGGACGGTGCTGAGCAGGTCCATACGATTACAAATCTTCTCCAAGAGAACACCGGGGAGGGAATTCCAATTGCAGCTCTGTGTGTCAGTTGGTTCTGCCATAGGGTTTTTTAGGGCACTGGGTGATTGGGGTTTACGGTGCCTACGAGCCAGTGGGGAAGTGGATTCGGGCGGGCGAGCGAAGAAGATGGCGTGTGTGGCCGAGTAGTGAGAGGGGGGATATGGTACGCACGAGCTACCAAGGAAGATGGCGCGGGCGGGCGAGCAGTGAGCGGGGGGAAATGGTGTGCAGCCGACGATGGGGAAGAGAGGAGGAAGAAGAAGAGAGGAGGAAGAAGAGTGAAAGACGGGGAAGAAAGTGCATTAAATCTCAATTCTACTAGTACTACTACCAGGATATACCATCCTTCGGAGTGTAAATAGTTACGCCCATGACATGTGGGTCTACCTCAAGAGGGCCCATATGTCAGTTAATGGAGGAGAGAGGTGCGTAGGCATATTTGCGGAAGCGTGCTCCAATGGCAAACATGATGGTAGTACTCCTAGGTAAGGATGATTTAGTAATACCAACATGCTGGTTCAGCTTATTAATTAAGTGTCCCATCTGTTGCAGCATGTATTGTCACTTCACTGTGAAGACTAGTTGAATAGTTCTCTCTGACCGAGATGGGGAATAATGGATCGCTAAGACTTCCTATCTACAATATCCCTATGCCTCTATGCTCATCCTATCCAACAAGATGAAACATTGGCCAAGGCACCCGACACCAATGATATAGGAGTACTAGTACTACCTCCTTTCCGGTTTATAGGGCTCAATTCAAAAATCTCATCAACCAAGGTAGATGGTGAGTGGTGGAATAATTTTTGTAGTTTGCAAAAACACTCAATTAATGCACTCATTTTCCACAAAAGATTATGTTTACTAATGCATTAATTTTGTGTCAAACTTTGACCATCTACTCCCTCCGTCTAGGTGAATAAGTCATCCTTGGTTGTGCACCATGACCAAGGAGGGAAAAACAAGAGAACTTAATGTTTATTTGCTAATTAATAGCATTGCATGCAATGAACTAACCACTTCATGTCGTGTTTGGTAGTCTTGAGTCATTGAAAACATGTACGCCCACATATCTTATTGGTTGATATGTCAAGAAAAAAGAAACGAGGTGGGAGTTAATGCACCACACCTAAGTGTTTTGGGATTATTTGGTTTTCATAAAGTGACTTATACACCTAGATGGAGGGAGTATTTAACTAATAAATGTTAATGCATTTCTCCAAAAATCATATCACTGGATTCATATTTATGACATACATTGACACTTTGTTAGTTAAATTTACGGTCAATATTTTACACTAAGTATGAAGGGGACCATTAAAGCATGACGGAGGTTTACATACATGTCAAAAAAAATCATCAACCAATGTAGTAGTAAATGATGAGTGTCCGAAGAATTTTTTTCCGAAAGTACTCAATAATGGGCTCGTTGTCCTCAAGAAAATTGTGTTTACTGAAAGTGCAATCATGCCCTTAATCGTATTTTGATGTTGATGAGAACATGCATATAAGACTAATCATGGTTATCGAGTATTTCTCAGGATTATGTCCCAAGGCTATGTGTGTGTGTGGATCATGACTAAGGACATAACAACATATACCACCCAAGAGCCAGAGACTCAGACCAAAGATAACAAGCTCGGCTCCGTGTTTTCGGTTTTGCTCTGAGTTGTAGGGATCCCGCACTATTAAGAGGGGATCGATGGATTTCGCGAAAGAACTTGCTCAAAACCACATAATTCCCTCTCATACCATCTCATAAATTCTTCCTCTAAACTGTGCAAAAGTGGTAGTAGGTTCCAAGTTAAATGGTCCAACTTCACCGGACGTTCGAAGTCTACGGACGTCCGGCATTCTCTCAACCAACCAGACATCCGACTCTCTCCAGTCGCCCGTGAGTCTGCACAGAACGGAAATAGGGAAGACCGGTCACCGGAGATCGCTCACTCCGGATGTCCGGTGCACTTCAACAGAATTACAATTAACGGATGTCCGGATGACACCGGACGTCCGGGCTCCGACGACTGCGCCTTCCGGATGTCCGCTACCTGTGCTGTTTTCACGGTCCAGATTTATACTCCAGCAAAAGACGACCGCTGCCCAGCCGGCGTTCGGTCCGATCTATGCCACCGGTCGGTCCGGTACCCACCGGACGTCCGGCAGCTCCTGTGCCTTAAGTGGCCAAACGGCTAGCTTTCACTACCACTATATATAGCCTCTTCCCCTTCCGGGATGAGGGGACCACTCACGTGAACAAACCTAGAACACATTACACACTCTCTCTCAACTCCTCCACACCAAATCTTAAGATCCCCAAAGAATTTGAGAGCATTTGAGAGAAGTGTCCGACCAAGTGATTGATCCACTCCTCCCCTTCTTTGCACCAAAGGAATTTGTGACTTGAGTAAGTCTTGAGCTTTTCCCATCATTCTTGTTACTCTTGGAGGTTGGGGACTCCTAGGCGGTAGGAGTCTTTCGGAGAGGAATCAATCTTTGTGATTACCCACCGGAAAAGTTTGTGAGCGTTTGGAGACCACCCCAAGGTCTACCACTAGTGGTTGAGAAACGCCTTCGTGGTGTTGTCTCAAAGGGAGAATAGGGTGAGCCTTCGCTTTGTGGCGTTGGTGTGCCTTCGTGGTAACATCCACCTCTCTAACGGTGACGTAGCTTCCCTCCAAGGAAGTGAACATCGGCATACATCCTCGTCTCCCGGAGTTGCGGTTATCCCTAACCCTAACTCTCTACTTGTGGTTACTTGTCTCTTAGCACTTACTTCATCACTTTGTATTTGCCTAGTTACTACTTGTGTTACCTACTTAGTACTTACTACTTCACTTGCAATTGTTAGGCATCACTTTCACATTCCGCATTATTGCCTAGAAATTGTTAAGTAACAATTAAAATTTGTAGTTGTACCTATTCACCCCCCCTCTAGGTCCATCTCGATCCTTTCAATTGGTATCAGAGCCTCGTGCTCTATTCTTGTGGCTTAACCGCCCTAGAGCGAGATGAACCCCGATGGGACTCCCCTTGTTGTAGATCCGAAGGATAAAGGCAAGGCTTCTTCTGAAGTCAAGACCTTTACTTCTGAGGATCTAGAATGGGCCCTTGCTAAGCAAAAGGAGGAGCATGATGCTTCTGTCGAGGCCTTGGTCCAAATGAGGATAGCCACACTGTCCACGGTGCTTGCACCACTTTCGGGTGGTGCGGCCTCGAGGCCAACTGTGCCTACTCCGTCACTTGGTCAACAACCTCCTAGCAATGAACACTCTAGTGTTCCTTGGCTTTATGCAAGACCCCAAGTTGAGAAACCAAAATATAACTCTCAAGGCAAACCTCCTTTACTTGATGCCACTTCCGATTTTGCATTGTGGAGAGTTGCTATGCAGGATCATCTTCGATATGGAAACAATGAGATGCTAGAGATCTTGGAGTATGGTTACCATGTGGTTGATCCAAAGAATCCTACACCAAGAGAAATTTATGACAAGAATCTCGATGACACTGCAATCATGTGTATAAGGAGAGGTATGGTTGAAAAGCAAAGGAGACCTTTCATACACATCACAAGTGCCAAGGACTTATGGGAAAGTATTATAAGATCCAAGACCGGTACCTCCACCCTCCGGAGTGCTCAATATGAAATTGCCAAGGGATAATTGCAAAACTTCTGTATGGAGAAAGGTGAAACTCCAAATCAACTCCTTGAGCGTCTCATGACTCTCACCGCTGATATTGAGTCGTGTGAGTGTGACAAGACACAAGATGGATTTAACATGACTAAGCGATTCCTTGTGGACAAGTTGCTCCATGTTCTTGCTCCATATCACCATCAGATGGTATGGGACATAAGACAACACCATGCCTTCAAGGAAATGACTACAGATGACATCATATCCACTTTCCAACTATTTGAAGAGTCAAAGGCAAATGCTACAAAACATCTTGCCATGCATGGTACTCCATCGTCGAAGATCAATCTTGCATTGAAGGCCAAGCATGTATGTGAAGATGAGCAAAGTGAAGAGGAAGAAGATGATGATGATGAAGATGGTGATGAGGTTGAATTTGATGAGGGCCCTTCATATGAAGACATGGCTCTCTTTGTCAAGAAGTTTAGCGCGGGAAAATTCAAGGGTAGGTTTCAAAAGAAGAAAGTAAGAAAATGCTACAACTGTGAAGAAACCAACCACTTCTCCAACGAGTGCCCTTATGAGAAGATAGAAGATAAACCAAGGTTTCCCAAGACCTTTCCCAAGAAGAAGCTGCCAAATCCTTTGAACTCCAAGCTCAAGAGAGAGATGGGAAAGCAATGGTTTCTCAAGAAGAATCCAATCCAGATGATGTTAGTGGTGTTGCCGGAGTTGCTCAAGATTCTCAAAACACATTGAGGCTAGTCAACAAGAGTGGTGAAGTTGTCACCTACAACTACATGAAAGATTACAAGGGCAACGCTCACAAGTGCCTCATGGCGAAGGCCGTGGTAGAAGATGGAGAGGACCAACACTCTCCTGACAAGGTCAAGGTAACCCCACGATCAAACCCTCCACTTCTCACTCCTCCTACTTCTAGTGATGAGTATCTTGATGCGGAGGATAGTTATGAGGATGATGATATAAATGATCCTATGCTTGCTAAATTAAATAAGTTCATGTGCTCCCTTAAAGGAAAGAAGCTCACTATGTTTCGTATGCTTATGGAGATGGTGAGTAAGCACACCATTTCCATTAAGGAACTCGAAACCCTCGTCACCGAGGAAAAGGAAAAATATGAAATCCTTGAGCGGAAAGTCCAATATGAGGAAGCACGCAATGATGAACTATGCTTAAAAATTGGTGCAAACATTGATGTTCATACTAGGGATCTTGCCTCCTTGAAAAAGGTTATCAACTCTTGCAAAGAGTTGATGAATGATAAAAGTAAACTTGTAAAGTCTAATGCTTCACTCTCTAAGGATTGTGAGCTCCTATCCGTGTCCCTCAAGACCAAGGAAGAAGAGCTCACCCTCCTTACAAAGAATTTTGAGACACTCAAGCTTACTTATCTTAAAACTCTAGCCAAGGCTTACTCTTCTCCTATTATCAATGTTGATGCTTGTACTACTAACTCTAGTAGTGATCTAGCGTCTATTCTTGAGGAGAATCGCTTTCTCAAAGCTCAAATTGAGAAAGGACTCATGACATGTGCTCAAGGGCAAAAGAACCTTAATGAGGTGTTGAGCCAACACAATGAGGTGTTTGCCAAAGAGGGACTCGGGTTTGACCCAAGCACAAGCAAGAAGAAGACGTCCTCTCAAAAGTGCACCACTCCTTTAAAAGAAACTTTTGTACGTGAAGGGCACAAGGAGAAAGGTAAGGTTGTTAGTGGGAAGGCCACAAGGGGCATGCCTACTCTCAACAAGCCAAAAGTGTTCATGCCTCCATCCTATGTACTTCGTAAGACTAAGGATGGAGAAGTTTTTGCTAAGTTTGTTGGTCCTCGAAATGCATTTCGGTTTTATGCTATTTGGGTCCCCAAGACCCTTGTGACTAACCTGAGAGGTCCCAGTGCAAAATGGGTGCCTCTAACCAAGCCATAATTGTGTGTAGGTCGCTTTCTCCGGTGGAGTAAAATGGGTGATTGACAGTGGATGTACCAATCATATGACCGGAGATAGCAAGTTGCTCTACGATTTCATGGAAGCTATTCAACCATTTATGAGCATTATGTTTGGTGGAGGTTCAAAAGGACAGGTACTCAGATTGGGCAAAGTGGCCATCACAAATGACATGTCTCTTGCAAATGTGATGCTTGTCCAATCCCTCAAATACCATTTGCTTTCTGTTCGCCAATTGGCTTCTGTTGGTTATGATATACTTTTTGGACTAACGGATGTGAAAGTCTTTAAGAGAGATACTCTTGAAGTGGCCTTTGTTGGAGAGTTGGATGGCAACCTTTACATGGTTGATTTCTCGAAAGAGAGCACATTCCATGCAACTTGTCTAATGGCCAAGGCCGACAAGGGGTGGCTATGGCATCGCCGGCTAGCCCATGTCGGCATGAAAAATCTTCAAGATCTCTTAAAGGGTAATCACATCCTTGGACTAAAAAATGTCTCTTTTGAGAAAGATCGTGTGTGTAGTGCGTGCATAGCCGGGAAGCAACATCAATCAAAGCACCCACCCAAGAATATTGTGTCTACTTCAAGGCCGTTGGAGCTCCTTCATGTGGATCTCTTTGGGCCTCCTTCGTGGGATAGTCTTGGTGGGAAAAAGTATGGACTTGTCATTGTGGATGATTACTCAAGATACACATGGGTGTTTTTCCTCAAGTCCAAAGACGAGACGAAGATCACCTTCATTGATTTTGCCAAGCAAGCACAACGCAAGTTTGACAAAGAAATCATGGCAATAAGAAGTGATAATGGTTCCGAGTTCAAGAATTACACCTTGGAAGGATTTCTTAGTGATGAAGGGATTGAGCATCAATATTTAGCTCCATACACTCCCCAACAAAATGGTGTTGCAGAAAGGAAGAACCGCACCCTTGTGGAGATGGCAAGGTCCATGTTGGATGAATACAAGTCGCCACATAGTTTTTGGGCCGAGGCCGTCAACACTGCATGTCATGCATCAAATCGGCTCTTCCTCCGCATGATATTGGAAAAGATTCCATATGAGCTCCTAACCGGGAACAAGCCAAATGTCAAGTACTTTCGTGTATTTGGGTGTAAATGCTTCATCCTCAACAAAAGAGAGCGGTTAGGAAAATTTCAATCTAAAACTATTGAGGGCATATTTGTTGGCTATGGATCAAACTCTCACGCCTATAGAGTCTACAACAAATCCAATGGATGTGTTGTAGAAACTTGTGACGTGGTGTTTGATGAATTTAATGGCTCCCATGGGGAGCAAGTTGATCTAAGTGATGTAGGTGAAGAAGATTCTTCTCAAGATATCTTGACGATGGGTGTTGGTGCACTTCTTCCAATGGAATAAGACCCTCATGATGATGAAGAAGAAGATGAAGGCCTCACACACCATCAAAATTCTTCCACACCCATACCACCACAAGCCCCTACTACTCAATCAATGCCCATAGTCCAAGTACAAGATGATGATCAAGTTCCTCTTCATGATAATCATCAAGAACAAGATCATCCTCAAGGGCAAGAACAAGAAAGTGCAATCATTAATAATGAACCTCAACAAATGCAAGAAGAAGAAGAAGATTTTCCACCACTCATTAATGATCCATATGTTGAGGACGTGGATGATGGACATCAAGTTGAACCTCGCGAAACCTTAACCTCCATCATGCCTCGCGCGGCCGGTCGTGTTGATGTTGATAAAATCCTCACCGGCATATCGGAAGGTAGAGTCACTCGTAAACAATTGACAAACTTTTGTGCTCACTTCTCTTTTGTGTCTAGTGTTGAGCCTCTCAAGGTACAAGATGCATTGATAGACAACGATTGGCTCATTTCTATGCAAGAAGAGTTGAATAGTTTTGAGCGCAATCAAGTGTTGTCATTAGTCAAGAGGCCAACTACAGAACACAACCTTATTGGAACAAAGTGGATTTTCAAGAACAAGCAAGATGAGAATGGCGTAATCATCCGCAACAAGGCAAGGTTAGTGGCACAAGGGTACTCACAAGTTGAAGGTTTGGACTTTGGTGAGACCTTTGCCCCCGTTGCTCGTCTTGAATCCATTCGCATCTTACTTGCTTATGCTGCTTTCAATGGCTTTACATTACATCAAATGGATGTGAAGAGTGCATTCCTTAACGGTCCTCTACAAGAAGAAGTATATGTATCACAACCACCTGGGTTCATTGACCCCGATCACAAAGACTATGTGTATAAACTTCATAAGGCTTTGTATGGCCTCAAACAAGCACCTCGTGCTTGGTATGATCATCTTAAGAAGTTTCTACTTGATGATGGTTTTGTGCAAGGGGTGATCGATCCCACTCTTTTCACTAAGAGGGACAAAGGTGATTTGATCTTATGCCAAATCTATGTAGATGATATCATTTTTGGTTCTCCTAACATTCATTTATGCAAGAAGTTTGCGGCATCAATGACCAAGAATTTTGAAATGTCACTCAATGCGGATTTGAAGTTCTTCCCCGGCTTTCAAATTCAACAATTTCAAGAAGGAATTTTCTTGTCTCAAGCCAAATACCTCAAGGATATCCTAGCAAAATTTGGCATGACTGATGCTAGCCCATGTAAGACACCCATGCCAACCAAAATTGTACTCACTGAAGACTCAAACGGTATCCCCTTTAACCCATCTAAATACCGCTCTATGATTGGTTCATTGCTTTATCTTTGTGCATCTAGACCAGACATCATGTTTAGTGTATGCATGTGTGCTAGATTTCAAGCTTCCCCTAGGGAAAGCCATCATAAGGCAGTTAAGCATATTCTTAGATACCTTGTTCACACCCCAAAGTTGGGTCTATGGTACCCCAAGGATGCTAAGTTTGATCTCATTGGGTACACGGATGCGGATTGGGCTGGAGACAAAGTGGATCGTAAATCCACCTCCGGTGCATGTCAATTTCTTGGACGCTCCTTGGTAAGTTGGTCCTCGAAGAAGCAAAATTGTGTTGCCCTCTCCACTGCCGAAGCTGAATATATTGCAACCGCCAGTTGTGCAACTCAGTTACTATGGATGAGGCAAACTTTGAAGGATTACGGTATCACCTATAGACATGTGCCTCTTCTATGTGATAATGAAAGTGCCATTAATATTGCTGAGAACCCCAAAGATCATACCCGCACCAAGCACATTGACATTAGGTACCACTTCCTGAGAGATCATGTGGAGAAGGGTGATATTCACATTGCTCATGTTGGCACAGATATGCAACTTGCAGATATTTTCACCAAGCCATTGGATGAGGCAAGATTTTGCCAACTTAGGCGTGAACTTGGTATCTTGGAGCTTGACAACATTATGTGAAAACTAGTACTCATGCATGCATTGTCATAATGTCCTGTCTCTATGTAGGCATATATTTAGGGGGAGACACTCAACTCATGCGTTCTCTCACCCTATGAAATGCATAAAAAGAACAAACACTCTCAAAGCTACCATGTTACTCTAACTATGGTGCTTTCAATGATGGCGTAGTGATTATGGACCCAAAGTTCAAATCTTTGCAGTGTCCTGTCACGTATACTCATACATGGTGGCATCAGCCACCGCCTTATCATTAAAACAACATGTGAGCAGTATGTGTGTTTATTATTGTTGGCTTAGGAAACTCATTGCTTCATCTAGGGTGTCCTTGCATCCTACTACATATGTCACTCATCATCTCTCCATCATTTCCATTAAGCACCAACTATGGCACCCTAGTCTTCCTCGAAAAGATATATATACAAATAAAAAAAAGACCACCGGACGTCCGTCAAGACCGGACGTCCGTCAAATCCCTTCAGGTGCTCTTGCATCGGTCGTCCGATCAGTACCGGTCATCCGATTTTTTTTTCTCTGGTGCCCTATTACCGGTCGTCCGCTGTAACCGGACTTCCGTTAAATACTACTCTGTCTAAACGCGTCGGACGTCCGTTTTTTTGCCGGTCGTCCGCTACTTCTCGTGTCAGGTTGCCCTCTCAGGTCCCGGACGTCCGGTTCTCACCGGATGTCCGGTACGGTTCTCACCCGCCTATATAAATACTCGGGCGTGTGATCCGGTCAGTTCTAAAACCTAACTTCTCTCGCCGCCGCCGCACTCTCTCCTTGCTGCGTTCACGGGCTGGATCCCCTCCTCCTTCCGGCCTTCGACGCGCCTCCTACCTGGTGGGGTGAGCGTGGATCGACCGGACTTTCAGATCCGGTCAACACGACCGCTTCTCTCTCGACCCGGCCGGTGTCGGGGGAAATCTCTTCTCTGCCGCATTTTCTCCTCGATCTCCCGAGGTAGCAACTTCTCTTTGTTTTTCTTTCCCCCATTGCTCTAACCTTCTTGACCTATGGGGATTTTTAAGATTTGGAGTCTCCTCCTTCCCTAGGTAGCAATGCCACGGACAAAGCGCTCTGCTCGAAAGCAGGTCACCGCTGGAGGCTCTTGTCCGTCTCGTCGTGGAGGGTCTGATGATTCACAGGAGCGGGCTCGTCCTCGGAAGCGTGCCGCTCACCCTCGCAGCTCCACTAGCGCCTCTTCGATGGAAGAATCCGACTATGAGGATGAATTGGAAGAAATAGAGGAACCCACTTATGTTGCTGTTCGCACCACTGCACCCAAGCCTGGAACTCGTCGGCCCACATTCAAGCCTCCTCCTCCTCCGGTTCAACCTCCAGGTGCTGCCCGTCACATCTCTCTCGAACCTCCACTCCCTCACGGCCGTCATTAAACGGTTCAATGAGGTTCCCATCGCTTCTTACGTTAAGCTTCATCGTGATGTAAATCAATTCACTGTTCTTAGTGATTCACAGGATGCTCGTTTTCGTACAAATGTCCAAGCCGACATTTTCACCACCATAGTCATTCGTAAAGGGTTATCTATCCATATGTGCATCGACTTAGAGCATATCCGCACTCATCCGGAGAAATATCCAGGAGCCATTGGGCTCATTGAGTCCTCCAGTCTTGCTGCACCATTTGAATTCCAGCATGATTTTAACTATGCTGCAATTCATCAATTCTATGCCACTTGTTACTTTGGTCCCGATAAAACTGTCACTTGGATGACCTCCGACACCGTGCTCACGGCATCCTATGCTCAATTTGTTGCTGCTCTTGGTTTTCCTGACACAGGGTTCAAAATCCATAAGGATGACCCTAACCATAAGCCCAAGAGCATAGAGGTCTGTGCGGATCTTCTCAAGCCCATAAGTGAAATGTCTAATCAGGAGAAACATAAGGGCCTGAACCAAGTTTCAATTTGGCGCTCACCCTTCTACATCATTTTTCAGTGTGTTATTCGCACCATATATCCCAAGATGGGTGACAAGGGGTCATGTAGCAGATACTGCATTGATCTCATGCATCGCCTCTATGAGTCTCCCACAGGGAAGATAAATATCCCTCACTTTCTGTGGCATGAGATCCGTCTGGCTTGTTTTCAACACAAGCGAGCCTTTCCTCATGCCCCTTCCTTCAGGCATTTATCGAGAGTGTTGTTCCATTTCCCATTGCCCGCACTCACTTGCACGAACGGTGGGTCATTCCATCTCACATGGAGGAGGATTGGGTTCCCAAGGACCCTTCTGCTCCTACTCGTCATACCCCGGCTAGTGTTCCTTCTTCCACCACTCGGTCTACTTCTTCCGGCTCCGCACCTTTTGGTCGCATCTCTCGCTTTCTTGGGAAAGCTCACTCTGCCATGATGAAGATGTTTACCTTTCATTGCTCTCAAAATCACGATGTTGTCATACGCTTGGTCACCTCCAAGAATGCTTTGAAGGCTCGTCTGAGAGACTCCGGAGTTTACGATGTGAGTGACGATGAACGTCTTCCTGATGATCCACCTTCTGACTTCGGCTTTCCTTCGGGTCCCGAGTGGGCTGACTTCCTTGACGAGGCTGGTGGTAGTGGTGCTCATGATGATGATGACGATGATGCTCTTTGATGCTGTTATGACACCTCCTTTTGGGTATTTGCTGCCAAGGGGGAGTAGGCACTTATTTATGTGATATGATGCTATGATCTTTGATGCTGTTATGACACCTCCTTTTGGGTATTTGCTGCCAAGGGGGAGTAGGCACTTATTTATGTGATATGATGCTATGATCTTATCTTATTATCATGTTATCGAACTCATGCTATGTGGTTAACCTGTTATTGAACTTGTGATATGTTTGGACCGACTTATGTTAGATGCTATGAGTGATGAGATGTTATCTTAATTATCTTGTGTATGAGTTTCGGTTGTGTTGGTATCATAGTGAGGGGGAGCTCTCTTCATGTTTACTTATGAGTTATTGCACATATTGAGGGGGAGCTCCACAACAAATTCTTTCGATATTCAAAGCTTTACCATAAAAAGTGCATGTATGTTGTCATCAACTACCAAAAAGGGGGAGATTGAAAGTGCAATCATGCCCTTATTCGTATTTTGATGTTGATGACAACATGCATATTGAGACTAATCATGTTTATCGAGTATTTCTCAGGATTATGTCCCAAGGGCTATGTCTGTGTGGATCATGACTAAGGACATAACAACATATACCACCCAAGAGCAGAGACACAAGACAAAGATAACAAGCTTCGGCTCCGTGTTTTCGATTTTGCTCTTGAGTGTAGGGATCCCGCACTATTAAGAGGGGATCGATGGATTTCGCGAAAGAACTTGCTCAAAACCACATAATTCCCTCTCATACCATCTCATAAATTCTTCCTCTAACTTGTGCAAAAGTGGTAGTAGGTTTCCAAGTTAAATGGTCCAACTTTCACCGGACGTCCGGCATCTCTCAACCAACCAGACATCCGACTCTCTCCAGTTGTCCGGTGAGTCTGCACAGAACGGAAATTAGCGGAAGACCGGTCACACCGGATGTCCGGTCACCGGACGTCCGCTCACTTTCGGATGTCCAGTGCACTTCAATAGAACTACAATTAACGGATGTCCGGGCTCCGGACGACCGGCGCCTTCCGGATGTCCGCTGCCTGTGCTGTTTTCACGGTCAGATTTATACTCCAGCAAGCGGACGATCGGCTGCCCGGCCGGACGTCCGGTCCGATCTATGTCACCGGTCGTCCGGTACCCACCGGACGTCCGGCAGCTCCTGTGCCTTAAGTGGCCAAACGGCTAGCTTTTCACTACCACTATATATAGCCTTTCTTCCCCTTCGGGATGGGGGGACCACTCATGTTGAACAAACCCTAGAACACATTACACTCTCTCTCTCACTCCTCCACACCAAATCTTAGATCCCCAAGGAATTTGAGAGCATTTGAGAGAAGTTGTCCGACCAAGTGATTGATCCACTCCTTCCCCTTCTTTGCACCAAAGGAATTTGTGACTTGAGCAAGTCTTGAGCTTTTCCCATCATTCTTGTTACTCTTGGAGGTTGGAGACTCCTAGGCGGTAGGAGTCTTTCGGAGAGGAATCAACCTTTGTGATTACCCACCGGAAAAGTTTGTAAGGGTTTGGAGACCACCCCAAGGTCTACCACTAGTGGTTGAGAAACGCCTTCGTGGTGTTGTCTCAAAGGGAGAATAGGGTGAGCCTTTGTGGCGTTGGTGTGCCTTCGTGGTAACATCCACCTCTCTAACGGTGACGTAGCTTCCCTCCAAGGAAGTGAACATCGGCATACATCCTCGTCTCCCAGAGTTGCGGTTATCCCTAACCCTAACTCTGTACTTGTGGTTACTTGTCTCTTAGCACTTACTTCATCACTTTGTATTTGCCTAGTTACTACTTGTGTTACCTGCTTAGTACTTAGTACTTCACTTGCAATTGTTAGGCATCACTTTCACATTCCGCATTATTGCCTAGAAATTGTTAAGTAACAATTAAAATTTGTAGTTGTACCTATTCACCCCCCTCTAGGTCCATCTCGATCCTTTCATTTACAAACGTATTAATTGGAATGCATGCGTGAGGAACAAATGACCAGAACTTTTACACGCATTGGTGAGTTATCTCTTAATTCTTGCATGCAGCGTTTTAATGAAGCTTGAAATATGAACATGTCAATGGGAGGGAGTAAAAGCCTCATCCATGCATGCATGCAACATGCAATACTCACACGTACACATAGACGCACCCAACACTCACGCACCCATGCGGCACACAACACACGATGCAACACACACGCTCACGCTCAAATGCCCAACCTACTCCCTACGTCCGTGAAAGACTGTACATATAGAGAGTTACACATTGACCAGGGCATAATTAACGCCCAAAAGTAGCAGACTTATGTGTGCATGCAACCATGGAGAGAAGAAGATTAAATGAAGGTTGTTGCATGCTATAATTAAGGATAGACATGTAGCCTATAGCTAGAGCACAAGTTGGTGCATTAGTCAATCAATATCGATTAGATTAAAGGCTAAATGCATTGGAAGTGTAGATGTACACTCTTTGTTTTTGAGCCGATGTACACTCTTTGTTGGAAGACCGAGGGAGTACACATGCATGCACTCACATACACAACCAGGGTCGTTCGTGCGCAAGGGTTGGGCTCCTATCGCGCCTCCGTAAAGTTTTGTTTAACTGATTTCTTTGCTCTGCCAACAGACAGGTGGGACCCAGAAACCAGGTGTCAATTTAACAAGTCAACAAAGTGCCACGTCGACTATGTGTCCGGTCAGTAGGGTGCAATACGGTGCTCTACGATGAGCTAGTGATCGTATAATCACGGCAAAACTATATAGTGACCATAAAGAGCATATTGTTAGATACATTGACTGGCAGTTTATTTTTCTCGTTTAAAATTAAGCCATATTAACCGGAAAGGACGTAGTATGTACTAGCAGTAGTACTGCCTTGATGTGTCCCATCAACTCGCCGAACGAGGAGAAGCTTGCTTACTACACCCTCTTCCTCGCCCACGGTGGCTTGCAGGACGACCAGAGGGTTTTGACTACATCGCCCTCTCCCACTTCCTCTTCCTCGCCCTCGCCCTCGTGGCAGACGTGTAGCAGTTCAATCGGTGTCAGATTGCCAGAAGCATATTGTACTGTAGTATCATCATTGTTGGACCTTATGAAGAGGCGAAGAGCCAAGTGCAAGGTTCACACGAGTACAAACTGTTGAACCTCCCGAAGAGGCAAAGAGCCAAGCACAAGGTTTTATAGGAGTTGCCATCCTAGTAGGAGTACTAAAACTATAGCGAACGATGCTACTGTATGATGCCGCCACATCACCTATATCCAAAGCTGTGCCACCTTTTTATTCTCAAAGAGCATGTTGGAGCCCGTGCAACAACCACACAAGTTGCACGTACACATAACACATTTACTAGTAATAAATTCTAAAGGACAAATGGCAGTATGCCACACAAGTTCATCTCCACTTCATGTGATAAATTTCTGCACGACTAGTCTACATATATTACAACGCTACCATTCACAATTTACCATACTCCACTTACACGTTATAGATGGGCTACATGTCCTCCTCCAGGTTCTAGTCCTAGGTGTTCTTCATGGATGGCGCGTTCCTTAGCAGTGGGCAACGGGAATCATTGTCGCAGCTTTCTAGTACGGTTCCACATGATGGAGACTCACCCAAGCTGAAGCAGCATAAATCAGGGATAGCGTGTCCCAGCATGTCGTTCATCCGGCGGTGCGCACTGAAGACACAACCATGCTTCATGAACGGCAGGCCTTCGGTGTCGTGCACGGAAGGTGGCATCCGCTTCACAATGGGGTAGCTGTCCCCAATGAAAAGCGAGTACTCTCCAAGAGTGTTCCTCGGCACCCACGTAGCATCACATGGGTCGAACTCGGCGCTGTTCATCTGGTACACGTGCCATCTCATATCTGGACACATGGTGACATACATAGTCAAGGTCCATGCATAATAACGTTGTGCTCAAATATGGCGGTCAGTAATACTGTGCAACAAATAGTACTACTCCGGTATAGAGGAAGTAAAATAATCAGCTTATTATATATAGCCACTCTTGGCTACATGGATGAGATAGTAAGACATGGAAAAAATGGTGGGAGCAAGTGGGTTCATGTCTTCAAGGGCCTTGCTAGCTATACGCGTCCTCCAACGTAAAAAGTACTCCTACTAGTACTAGTAAGTAATACAACAATGAAAGAGAAGGCGAGAGGGTTAAAAACTATAATACTAAATTGTACTACCAGTACAGTAAACATGTCCCAGTCAAGAAAACAAAATAACTAACAAGTACTACTACTCTACTACTCTAACACACAACAATGAGAAAATGGAATACCTGGGTAGATTGTTGATACGTCTCCAACGTATCTATAATTTTTGATTGTTCCATGCTATTATATTATCTGTTTTGGATGTTTAATGGGCTTTAATATGCATTTTAATATTATTTTTGGGACTAACCTATTAACCGGAGGCCCAGTGCCAGTTTCTGTTTTTTTGCCTATTTCAGTGTTTCGCAGAAAAGGAATATCAAACGGAATCCAAACGGAACGAAACCTTCGCGAGGATCTTTCTTGGAACAAACGCAATCCAGGAGACTTGGAGTGGAAGTCAGAGACGCAACGAGGCGGCCATGAGGTAGGAGGGCGCGCCCCCATCCTCGTGGGCCCCTCATAGCTCCACCGACGTACTTCTTTCGCCTATATATACTCTTATACCCTAAAAACATCCAGGGGAGCCACGAAACTAGTTTTCCACCGTCGCAACCTTCTGTACCCGTGAGATCCCATCTGGGGACCTTTTCCGGCGATCTACCGGAAGGGGAATCGATCACGGAGGGCTTCCACATCAACACCATAGACTCTTCGATGATGTGTGAGTAGTTTACCATAGACCTTCGGGTCCATAATTATTAGTTAGATGGCTTCTTCTCTCTCTTTGGTTCTCAATACAAAGTTCTCCTCGAAGATCTATTTGATGTAATATTCTTTTGCGGTGTGTTTGCTGAGATCCGATGAATTGTGGATTTGTGATCAAGTTTATCTATGAAAAATATTTGGTTCTTCTCTAAATTCTTATATGCATGATTTGATATCTTTGCAAGTCTCTTCGAATTATTGGTTTAGTTTGGCCTACTAGATTGATCTTTCTTGCAATGGGAGAAGTGCTTAGCTTTGGGTTCAATCTTGCGGTGTCCTTTCCCAGTGATAGTAGGGGCAGCAAGGCACGTATTGTATTGTTGCCATCGAGGATAAAAAGATGGGGTTTATATCATATTGCTTGAGTTTATCCCTCTACATCATGTCATCTTGCCTAAAGAATTACTCTGTTCTTATGAACTTAATACTCTAGATGCATGCTGGATAGCGGTAGATGTGTGGAGTAATAGTAGTAGATGCACAATCGTTTCGGTCTACTTAACACGGACGTGATGCCTATATTTCATAATCATGCCTAGATATTCTCATAACTATGTGCTTTTCTATCAATTGCTCGGCAGTAATTTGTTCACCCATCGTAATACTTGCTATCATGAGAGAAGCCACTAGTGAAACCTATGGCCCCCGGGTCTATTTTATATCATATAAGTTTATGATCTACAATTCTAGTTTACTATTTATTTTATTTTGCAATCCTTACTTTTCAATCTATACAACAAGAATACCAAAATATTTACCTTATTATCTTTATCAGATCTCACTTTCGTAAGTGACCATGAAGGGATTGACAACCCCTTTATCGTGTTGGTTGCGAGGTTCTTGATTCTTTGTGCGGGTACTAGGTGAATTGCATGTAGTCTCCTACTGGATTGATACCTTGGTTCTCAAAAACTAAGGGAAATACTTACACTACTTTGCTGCATCACCCATTCCTCTTCAAGGGAAAACCAACACATTCTCAAGAGGTATTAATGGTGACGGTCCGGTCGTGGTAGATTGTGTGACCATGTTGCACATCAGTGGTACCATGGGTAACGACTGCTAAGATAGTTGATCCCAATATGCCAAAGTCAGCTACAAGGTTCCAGGTTAGACCGAATCGCGGATGCAAATGCACATCCAGGATTGGCGATCTTATTTTGATCGGGGGATGACTGGTCCTTGCAAAATAATGGAGTACCGTTAGGGATGGAAATGATGGTTTGTGCATTCCGTTTGTAATCTCCCATACTGTAGGATGGCAACCAGATGAAACAAGTCCCCCGGCTTGTCACCATGAAGATGCGGCCTAGATGGCGCACGACGTCTTCGAACTTGGGGTACAAATCTGCCACGACCAACATGCACCAGCCTCTGCCGTTATTGCATCTTGCATTGATGGAAATCCTTATGTCGAACACCGTGATGAGATAGTAATCGCCGTACTTGGGGTACAAATCTGCCACGGCCAACATGCTTTGTCGGCGGGTCCGCAATTGCTATCATACATATTCAAGCCCAGCCAGTCCGGAAGGCCGATCCCAATGGTGGAGAAGGGGTCTACGGGAACAGCCGCACTGCTGTGGATGTTGTGCAAAATGATGGTGGTATGCGACTGGAGGTATGCAAGCCAATATTCATTGGCACCGACCCAGACCTATATATAAGACGGCGAGCAGCGGAGAAATTACGGGATGGAAATGGAATAACTAAGTACTACATGATCAAACTCCATGACTGACCTGCTCATCGGACAAAATCCGACAACCTCTCAACATCGGCAAGTCTAGCGAGTCAACGTGCAACCATGGCCAGGGAGCGGTGGACTGTTCGAAGGATTGTCCCATAGAAGAACCTTCTTCTCAAGGACACATGGAAGACCAACAAGCATGGCCTTTTCCCAAGCCTGTTTAAGCACCGTCTTCGAAATGTTGGTGCAGCAAGCACCGAGTCTTGCGACAGTGTGGACATCAGAGCGGCGTGTGATTTCTCCCAGAGGATCATCGTCCAAGGTCTCCCAGCCCTGACGAGGAGGAGAACCGCCTGGCGAATCCATGGGAGCAGCGATGAACTGCCTTCTCTTCGGGGGAAGGGGAACTGGCGAGGAGGAGATAAGAGCATAGTAACCACAGGGCCTCGTCCCTTCCAACTGTAGCTCCTCGATCGTTCCTTAGCGAAGGGGTGAGGCTATTATTTACTACATACTCATACTGTAGTAGTACTAGTACTACTTTCTCAACTAGTAGTGCGATGTACTTTACTTCTAGTATAGTGCACTAGTCTTGAACTCTTGAATCTCAGGGCCAAGGAGCTAAAGTTGGAAGTGGAGGGTACTACTGTTCTCTAGAACCATCGATGTACTATCAATGCAGGGAAAGTAACCTGCGTAGTGGGTACTCTCGGTGCTCTATTCAAGCGCGTAGCTGGCCTACTCAACCACTCATCTCACGCACACACTAGCAGCCTGTTTATCAGCGGCGGTTACTACGGGGGCAGAACATTTTTGTTATTTGATACGACGAGACTAGGCTTTTTGCTTCCATTTGTGGAGGTTTAATGGATCTCGTCTAACTTTGTTAGTAGTTCCTTCTTTATGAATGAGATGAGTCAAAGCTTTTGCCTCTATTTCAAAACAAAAAAATCACGTCAATAGGAATTTCTTTTATAGATCCAATAATGGAGTGAAGTCCATGATTGCAACGCCACAAGCTATAGAGTAGTAGAGTAATAGCACTTTATGTACAGAGCCATATTGCACAGTTCCCAACGTCGTGCTAGCCTTTTCCGGCTCCTCGGGCTTAATTGGGAGGCGCTAGTTTAAATATGCTAGCTGATGAGGAAGCTGCAAGTGAGGTACGGCTAGCGCGAGCATGTGAGCCACGAGATGATGGGAGGGAAAACCTGTTCACGTGGTTGGGCTATCCAGTACACCCAGATTATGGTGCGACACGTCCGTTCGACTTCAAAAGTCAAACTACCAGTGTACAATATTGGCTCGCAGCGAAGTAACTATTTAAAAAAAGGGCATCGTGTGTTCGGTCGGGATCGAACCCACAAAACTAGCTATACACTCCCACGACCACTAGTAGTACTCGTTGGAGTACAACGCAACCTAGAATTGCCTTTTGTCGCTAGTACATTGTTCCTTACAGGAAACAACTAATAATGCCAAGAAACTACTACTAGTTGCATACATGCCAGACTTAAGAAAAGACTACCTTATCAACCATTGTGCATGCCCTTACCAACCAGCCCTACCAAGAAACGACTACTCTACAAAGTACCGTTATAGGCACGTTTCAACCCATGTCGCCCCTTAAGTCAACGCCTTCTATTCGACCAACAAGTTAGGCGTTATGACTTATGGGACCTACATGTCAGTCTAGACAAAAATCCCTGAGTGACCTCCTACCTCTGGCCTGTCCACCTAGTCATCCTCGGTCATGGGACGCAGCTACCGCCGCCGGCAGAAGGTGAGGTCAAAACCGCCGGCAGTGCGGAGCCCATATTGCGGCAGCCCGGATGCCAGCTCCATCCGGTGCTCCCGGCCGCTACCTAGCCAAGATAGCACACACCCTGCTGGATGCATCTGGTTGCTTGTCTGCAAGGTTTGCTAGCTAGATTGGCACGGCGGTACAGTGGCTTGCTCGCGCGCGCCATGCTAAGGCCAACCATCTGGCTCGAGCAAAGACCAGCGCAGCGGCTAACTCACACGTGAGTCACGCTCGGGCCAGCCTGCCAACCTGTGCGGAGGCCAGCGCGGCGTCCGTCCCGTCCGGCGGAGCAGCGGTCAACTCGCTCATCACCGACGCCACCGACGAACATGCATCAGTACTATTTGAAGTAATGTTCAGGAAAAATAATGATTTGAGGGGGAATAACAGGATAGAAGGTCAGATGCGGGTCCCTCGTGTCAACGGTCAAACAAAATGTGTTTGTTTAAGCTGCCTCGTCAGCACGGACGTGTGGGCCAACCCCGTCATAAACATGTTTAAATGAGCCTAATCGGCACTAGGTAGTAGTTTTTGGCGTGGATTAAGAAATTTTGTGTATGTTTTTGCTATTTTTTGTACAATAGTTTCTTCCTAGGACTGGTTGAAAGTGGTAGTTTTTTGTTAAATACTCTACATATTGTAAGTTGGAGTGAAAGTCAAGCTTTGGAAGCCAATAAGCAAGGCTAGTTACATAGTGACTATGTGTACGTGACTAAAAGTAAATATCAACCATGAGTGACTAATATCTTGACGGAAAACTCAAAACTATGGAAATACTAGCATTTTTATTACATGTTTGGAAATACTAGCAATGTTCACGTGTGTTGCAATGGATCATAATTAGAATAAGACTTATTCACAAACTTGATAGAAAACACTCTAATTTTGATATACATATATCACTAGAGATATATTATATTTCAATCAGAATATATTCCTTGGGTTGTTTTGGTGAGGTGAGGGAGGGATGTGGTTGGTTTTAAGATACTAATTATGGGGTTTTCTGCAAATTGGTAGAGAAGTGAGATGTTGGTGATAAAAGGCAACAACTTACCTAACAGTCGTTAGATGTAGATCTAATGGTCAGAAACGACGGATGGCAGACACACCATCATCACCAACTAAGTCTTCTGTAGGAGTACTAGCAAGATGTTCGTGCATTGCACGGAACATCAAGATGCATTTTTTTATAAAACACCTGTTGTGATTGACCCATGCGGGAGTAATCCCATGTGTAAAAACTAATGATATCTTGAGAAAGAGGAGATAAGGTGAAGAGGAGTGGGGCGTGGTGGTGATTGGTGGTCGGACTGAGCGGAGGCATGGGGATGGTTGACGCCGGCAGCGACCACCATGTCAGTTTGTTCCAGAGGCTTCCTTTTTTAATTGCTCAACAATGAGGTCGTTGGAGATAAGGATGAACGAGGGAAGGCCTTGTCTGCAAATGTGGATAAAGGTGCGGGTATCTTTTAGTTTAATTTCTATCCATCAGATATAGATCAGATGGTCTATATTGCAAGACGACATGCGTACCATCATCACCAACTTGGTTTTTTTATAAGAGAAGAAATATAAATATGGAGATACAAACGTATTATCGATACTTTTTTCTGTAAACTTGGATCTACATTCTATTCAACGACTCAACATGTGGGGCCTTAGCACAATGACTTCTCGACTGTGTAAAACAAAGGTTTTCCCATCGCCGATAAGGAGGGGGTGATGGTGGCACACTTTTGGCTTGCTCTAGTCCTAGTAGTCATACTAGGTGGTCTAGGGACATGTAGATTTATTCTTTTTCACGTCTCATGTTCGCCGTACTGCCACGACTGTTGATGAATAGACAGTAAGTTATTCATGGGAAAACCTTTGTTGAGCGTGTGTGTGCGAGAGAGAGAGACAGTGTGCGTGTGTGATATGTGTAGAGACTGAGGCAATGATAACAGATTCTTTGTGTCTCTGTGTGTGGAGGATAGAGAGACAGATGTACATGGGGCTTTGTGTTGTGTAACATGGAGACACATAGACATAATCAAAGAGTGAGTGTGTGAGATACACATGCGGACATGGGGAGAGATGTGTGAGTTAGAGAGATGGAGAATTTTGGGGTGCATCTGAGCTAGAGAGAGGGGGGATATGTACATACCTAGAGCTCAGAGAGAATATGCAAGGGTGTGTGTCTTAAAATAAGGATCCAGATAGATGGGTGTCTGTGCGTGTCTGTGTCTGTGTGTTTGTGCGCGCGTTTGTGTGTGAGAGGGAGTGTGTGTATGTGGAGTAGAGAGACCACTAATGACGTAAACCTAGTATAGGGAAGAGGGAATGGTGTGACATGTGTGTCAAAGAGATACAAAGGCATGTGTAGTAGCGGGATAGAATGGGTGCAGGTGGGGAGCAGACTATTTGGAAGAGACATCGAGTGTGTGGGGGAGAGGGGTGTGAGAGCGAGAGAGAGAGAGAGCTAGCGACGAAGAGAGAGAGAGAGAGAGAGAGAGAGAGAGAGAGAGGAAGAGAGAGGGGTCATTTGTGTGCAGAAGTGGCGCATAGATAGGGAGACAATGTTGATGTTGTTCGAAAGTAGCCTATGTACGGAGACGCAAGGGAAGCGAGTCATCGTGTGTGTGATAGGGACTTCATGAGAGATCTAGAATAGATGGTGTAGAGAACAACGTGCGAGATTGAGAACGATGATACATAAGGGAGATATGGAAAGAGTCATGGCGTATATGTATACAGGGAAGGAGCTGGGGTGGGTCCACATGTGAGAGATAGATAGAAAGAGGACAGTGGTGCACAAGGAGACAAGTGTGCTTGTTTGGAGTGGGGGTGGTGTGTGGGGTGAGTGTGCGAGAACCACATAACTAGGGAGATAGACGTTTGGGGGCGACGTTTTGTGTGTATGGGAAAGATACACTCTACATAGTGTGTGTGCTTGGGAAAGAGAGAAGTCGGGAGACCTAGAGAGTGGGGGAAGAGATGTGTGCATGCCCAAGAGACAAAGTGATAGAGACCTATATCGGGGTCCAGACTTTAGAAGCGAGGGGGGTGTTAATGTGCTCATGTGTTCATGTCTGGGGGAGAGAACGACTTGTGTGTGTGTGTGGGGGGGGGGTAGGAGGGGGAGGGGGGTTGGCTTCAGATAAAGAGTGAGGTGTCTATATTTGAGGGACATTAGCGTAATCGAGATATATATGGTTAATAGTGTGTGCACTCATGGTTGATCAATTTTTTTCACAGTTTGGACTACGAGATAACGATACTTTTGAACATGTGTGATATACCTTGAAGTACCAGAATTACAAACCTAAGGTTGGAATTCTGGAATTCGTCCATCATTAGCTTTTCTAATTCATTTAAACGGAGGTACATTTTTTAAGCAGGGATTTCGTGATTTCAAATTTATATATCAAACCTAGAGATATACACATACGGGCATGTTCAAACTTTATAATCATCCACTTTATTCATACACATACACATTTTTGCTTTTGTCATCATATTTAGGATAAACACATTTGGAATTTCATTTGAATTGGACCGTATGTTGGTATTTGCTTGTACTAGCTCAATGATCCATATTTGAATTGAATGGACAATCTAAGTTGATACGTCTCCAACGTATCTATAATTTTTGATTGCTCCATGCAATATTATCTACTGTTTTGGACATTATTGGGCTTTATTATCCACTTTTATATTATTTTTGGGACAAACCTACTAACCGGAGGCCCAGCCCAGAATTGTTGTTGTTTTTGCCTATTTTAGGGTTTCTAAGAAAAGGAATATCAAACAGAGTCCAAACGGAATGAAACCTTCGGGGACGTGATTTTCTCACCGAACATGATCCAGGGGACTTGGACCCTATGTCAAGAAACAAAGGAGGAGGCCACGAGGTAGGGGGGCGCGCCTCCCCCCCCCCCCCCAGGCGCGCCCTCCACCCTCGTGGCCCCCCTGTTGCTCCACCGATGTACTCCTTCCTCCTATATATACCTACGTACCCCCAAACGATCAGATACGGAGCCAAAACCCTAATTCCACCACCGCAACTTTCTGTATCCACGAGATCCCATCTTGGGGCCTGTTCCGGAGCTCGCCGGAGGGGGTATCCATCACGGAGGGCTTCTACATCATCACCATAGCCCCTCCGATGAAGTGTGAGTAGTTTACCTCAGACCTACGGGTCCATAGTTATTAGCTAGATGGCTTCTTCTCTCTTTTTGGATCTCAATACAATGTTCTCCCCCTCTCTTGTGGAGATCTATTCGATGTAATCTTCTTTTTGCGATGTGTTTGTTGAGACCGATGAATTGTGGGTTTATGATCAAGTCTATCTATGAATAATATTTGAATCTTCTCTGAATTCTTTTATGTATGATTGGTTATCTTTGCAAGTCTCTTCGAATTATCAGTTTGGTTTGGCCTACTAGATTGATCTTTCTTGCAATGGGAGAAGTGCTTAGCTTTGGGTTCAATCTTGCGGTGTCCTTTCCCAGTGACAGTAGGGGCAGCAAGGCACGTATTGTATTGTTGCCATCGAGGATAACAAGATGGGGTTTTCATCATATTGCATGAGTTTATCCCTCTACATCATGTCATCTTGCTTAAGGCGTTACTCTGTTTTCATTAACTTAATACTCTAGATGCATGCTGGATAGCGGTCGATGAGTGGAGTAATAGTAGTAGATGCAGGCAGGAGTCGGTCTACTTGTCTCGGACGTGATGCCTATATACATGATCATACCTAGATATTCTCATAACTATGCTCAATTCTGTCAATTGCTCAACAGTAATTCGTTCACCCACCGTAGAATACTATGCTCTTGAGAGAAGCCACTAGTGAAACCTATGGCCCCCGGGTCTATCTTCATCATATTAATCTTCCAATACTTAGTTATTTCCTTTGCTTTTTACTTTGCTTTTATTTTACTTTGCATCTTTATCATAAAAATACCAAAAAATATTATCTTATCATATCTATCAGATCTCACTCTCGTAAGTGGCCATGTAGGGATTGACAACCCCTTATCGCGTTGGTTGCGAGGATTTATTTGTTTTGTGCAGGTACGAGGGACTCGCGCGTAGCCTCCTACTGGATTGATACCTTGGTTCTCAAAAACTGAGGGAAATACTTACGCTACTTTGCTGCATCATCCCTTCCTCTTCGGGGAAAACCAACGCAGTGCTCAAGAGGTAGCAAGAAGGATTTCTGGCGCCGTTGCCGGGGAGTCTACGCAAAAGTCAATATACCAAGTACCCATCACAATCCCTTATCTCCCGCATTACATTATTTTCCATTTGCCTCTCGTTTTCCTCTCCCCCACTTCACCCTTGCCGTTTTATTCGCCCTCTCTCTCTATCCTCCCTCTCTTATTTGCCTCTTTTTGCCCGCTTGCTTTTGTTTGCTTGTCGTTATGGCTAGTCCCTTATCTTCTCCGTTGTCTCCTGAATGAAATTCTAAATTTTAACAAAGACTAGGAGAAAACTTAAAAGATGCCTGGTTCAAGGATAATGGAGTCTTATCGTAATTGTACCTTTGAAGTGAACCTTTGAATTTTGCTTCGCAATTTCTATGTTGGATTAAATATGTCTCATAGACAACTCTTGGATTGCGTTGCCAAAGGCAATTTTATTGAAATTGATCCCCATATTGCGCTTGAAATTATAGAAGGTATAGTGGGAACACTACCTCAACAAAAGGGGCCTCATCCTACCCAGGAAGAGACACAAGTTTTTGAAAAAATTTGTGAAGTCACTAAGATTTTACAGAAGTCTCTTGAACCTCTTAAGAACGTTAGCGAAATATTCACCGTATGAATATGTTGATTACTCTTTGCAATAAGCGGTTGGATTTTAGATCTAAAAATTTCAGAATATGAAGGGAAACGTAAAGAACCTCCCGGATTCGAGCTTGATTCCGCTAAAAAGTTGAAAACCAAAGATGGCAATACCTAGATCTATCCTTGCTTTTTATGCCTAGCTAGGGGCGTTAAACGATAGCGCTTGTTGGGAGGCAACCCAATTTTATTTTTATTCCTTTTTTTGCTCCTGTTTAGTAATAAATAATTTATCTAGCCTCTGTTTTGGTTGTGTTTTTTGTGTTTAATTAGTGTTTGTGCCAAGTAGAACCGTTGGGAAGACTTGGGGAAAGTCTTGTTAATCTTGCTGTAAAAAACAGAAACTTTAGCGCTCACGAGAACTGCTGCCATTTTTATTTGGAAAGTGATATTTAGTTAATTATTTTTGAAATGATTAATAGATAAATTCCTCACGTCCAGCAAATTTATTTTAGAATTTTTGGGGTTCCAGATCTTGCGCTAGCTACAGATTACTACAGACTGTTCTGTTTTTGACAGATTCTGTTTTTCGTGTGTTGTTTGCTTATTTTGATGAATCTATGGCTAGTAAAATAGTTTATAAACCATAGAGAAGTTGGAATACAGTAGGTTTAACACCAATATAAATAAAGAATGAGTTCATTACAGTACCTTGAAGTGTCTTTTGTTTTCTTTCGCTAACGGAGCTCACGAGATTTTCTACTTTAAGTTTTGTGTTGTGAAGTTTTCAAGTTTTGGGTAAAGATTTGATGGATTATGGAACAAGGAGTGGAAAGAGCCTAAGCTTGGGGATGCCCATGGCACCCCCAAGATAATCTAAGGACACCTAAAAGCCAAAGCTTGGGGATGCCCCGGAAGGCATCCCCTCTTTCGTCTACTTCTATCGGTAACTTTACTTGGAGCTATATTTTTATTCACCACATGATATGTGTTTTGCTTGGAGCGTCTTGTATTATTTGAGTCTTTATTTGTTAGTTTACCACAATCATCCTTTTGTACACACCTTTTGAGAGAGCCATACATGATTTGGAATTTGTTAGAATACTCTATGTGCTTCGCTTATATCTTTTGAGTTATATAGTTTTGCTCTAGTACTTCACTTATATCTTTTAGAGCACGGTGGTGGATTTGTTTTATAGAAACTATTGATCTCTCATGCTTCACTTAGATTATTTTGAGAGTCTTAAATAGCATGGTAATTTTCTTAAATAATCCTAATATGCTAGGTATTCAAGATTAGTAAAAAATTTCCTTATGAGTGTTTTGAATACTAAGAGAAGTTTGATGCTTGATGATTGTTTTGAGATATGGAGGTAATAATATCAAAGTCGTGCTAGTTGAGTAGTTGTGAATTTGAGAAGTGCTTGTGTTGAAGTTTGCAAGTCCCGTAGCATGCACGTATGGTAAATGTTATGTAACAAATTTGAAACATGAGGTGTTATTTGATTGTCTTCCTTATGAGTGGCGGTCGGGGACGAGCGATGGTCTTTTCCTACCAATCTATCCCCCTAGGAGCATGCGCGTAGTGCCGAGTGTTTTTGATGACTTGTAGATTTTTGCAATAAGTATGTGAGTTCTTTATGACTAATGTTGAGTCCATGGATTATACGCACTCTCACCCTTCCATCATTGCTAGCCTCTTCGGTACCGTGCATTGCCCTTTCTCACATTGAGAGTTGGTGCAAACTTTCGCCGGTGCATCCAAACCCCGTGATATGATACGCTCTTTCACACATAAACCTCCTTATATCTTCCTCAAAACAGCCACCATACCTACCTATTATGGCATTTCCATAGCCATTCCGAGATATATTGCCATGCAACTTTCCACCATTCCGTTTATCATGACACATTCATCATTGTCATATTGCTTAGCATGATCATGTAGTTGACATAGTATTTGTGGCAAAGCCACATTCATAATTCTTTCATACATGTCACTCTTGGTTCATTGCATATCCCGGTACACCGCCGGAGGCATTCATATAGAGTCATCTTTTGTTCTAGCATCGAGTTGTAATCATTGAGTTGTAAATAAATAGAAGTGTGATGATCATCATTTTCTAGAGCATTGTCCCAAGTGAGGAAATAAAAAAAAGAAAGAGAAAGGCCATATAAAAAAGAGAAAGGCCAAATAAAAAAATGAGAGAAAAAGAGAGAAGGGACAATGTTACTATCCTTTGCCACACTTGTGCTTCAAAGTAGCACCATGATCTTCATGATAGAGAGTCTCTTGTTTTGTCACTTTCATATACTAGTGGGAAATTTTTCATTATAGAACTTGGCTTGTATATTCCAACAATGGGCCTCCTCAAGTGCCCTAGGTCTTCGTGAGCAAGCAAGTTGGATGCACACCCACTTAGTTTCTTTTGTTGAGCTTTCATACATTTATAGCTCTAGTGCATCCGTTGCATGGCAATCCCTACTCCTTGCATTAACATCAATCGATGGGCATCTCCATAGCCCATTGATTAGCCTCGTTGATGTGAGACTTTCTCCTTTTTTGTCTTCTCCACATAACCCCCATCATCATATTCTATTCCACCCATAGTGCTATGTCCATGGCTCGCGCTCATATATTGCGTGAAAGTTTATAGGTTTGAGATTACTAAAGTATGAAACAATTGCTTGGCTTGTCATCGGGGTTGTGCATGATGAGAGCATTCTTGTGTGACGAAAATGGAGCATGACTAAACTATATGATTTTGTAGGGATGAACTTTCTTTGGCCATGTTATTTTGAGAAGACATAATTGCTTAGTTAGTATGCTTGAAGTATTATTATTTTTATGTCAATATGAACTTTTGTCTTGAATCTTTCGGATCTGAATATTCATACCACAATTAAGAAGAATTACATTAAATTATGCCAAGTAGCACTCCGCATCAAAAATTCTTTTTTATCATTTACCTACTCGAGGACGAGCAGGAATTAAGCTTGGGGATGCTTTGATACGTCTCCAACGTATCTATAATTTTTGATTGCTCCATGCAATATTATCTACTGTTTTGGACATTATTGGGCTTTATTATCCACTTTTATATTATTTTTGGGACAAACCTACTAACCGGAGGCCCAGCCCAGAATTGTTGTTGTTTTTGCCTATTTTAGGGTTTCTAAGAAAAGGAATATCAAACAGAGTCCAAACGGAATGAAACCTTCGGGGACGTGATTTTCTCACCGAACATGATCCAGGGGACTTGGACCCTATGTCAAGAAACAAAGGAGGAGGCCACGAGGTAGGGGGGCGCGCCTACCCCCCCCCCCCCCCAGGCGCGCCCTCCACCCTCGTGGCCCCCCTGTTGCTCCACCGATGTACTCCTTCCTCCTATATATACCTACGTACCCCCAAACGATCAGATACGGAGCCAAAACCCTAATTCCACCACCGCAAATTTCTGCATCCACGAGATCCCATCTTGGGGCCTGTTTCGGAGCTCTGCCGGAGGGGGTATCCATCACGGAGGGCTTCTACATCATCACCATAGCCCCTCCGATGAAGTGTGAGTAGTTTACCACAGACCTACGGGTCCATAGTTATTAGCTAGATGGCTTCTTCTCTCTTTTTGGATCTCAATACAATGTTCTCCCCTGTCTTGTGGAGATCTATTCGATGTAATCTTCTTTTTGCGGTGTGTTTGTTGAGACCGATGAATTGTGGGTTTATGATCAAGTCTATCTATGAATAATATTTTAATCTTCTCTGAATTCTTTTATGTATGATTGGTTATCTTTGCAAGTCTCTTCGAATTATTAGTTTGGTTTGGCCTACTAGATTGATCTTTCTTGCAATGGGAGAAGTTCTTAGCTTTGGGTTCAATCTTGCGGTGTCCTTTCCCAGTGACAGTAGGGGCAGGAAGGCACGTATTGTATTGTTGCCATCGAGGATAACAAGATGGGGTTTTCATCATATTGCATGAGTTTATCCCTCTACATCATGTCATCTTGCTTAAGGCGTTACTCTGTTTTCATTAACTTAATACTCTAGATGCATGCTGGATAGCGGTTGATGAGTGGAGTAATAGTAGTAGATGCAGGCAGGAGTCGGTCTACTTGTCTCGGACGTGATGCCTATATACATGATCATACCTAGATATTCTCATAACTATGCTCAATTCTGTCGATTGCTCAACAGTAATTCGTTCACCCACCGTAGAATACCTATGCTCTTGAGAGAAGCCACTAGTGAAACCTATGGCCCCCGGGTCTATCTTCATCATCTTAATCTTCCAATACTTAGTTATTTCCTTTGCTTTCTACTTTGCTTTTATTTTACTTTGCATCTTTATCATAAAAATACAAAAAATATTATCTTATCATATCTATCAGATCTCACTCTCATAAGTGGCCGTGTAGGGATTGACAACCCCTTATCGCGTTGGTTGCGAGGATTTATTTGTTTTGTGCAGGTACGAGGGACTCGCGCGTAGCCTCCTACTGGATTGATACCTTGGTTCTCAAAAACTGAGGGAAATACTTACGCTACTTTGTTGCATCATCCCTCCCCCTTCGGGGAAAACCAACGCAGTGCTCAAGAGGTAGCATAAGTTTCGAGTTGGAGACATTGATTTTTAAAACGTGCACTTTTTTGCGTGCAAAACAAATAAATTCTCGGCCATGATATCATAGTCGGCCGTACAAGAGCAGAACACTTAATTTCAGGCGCCAAAAGCTTTCAAACTTCCCACTCACATCAAAATATCTCGTGCCTGAAAGTTAAGCCCTGCGATATTCCTGTTTTACCCCTGCCACATGAACAGAAAAGGGCTGCTTTGGTAAGTCCATTGGTTTCCCCTCTTTGCCCCCAACATTCTTCCCCAGAGCCCCTCCCCTTCCCATCCCCCACCCCCCAACCACGACAAGCTACCGAATCTAGTCGTCCGCCGTAGCATTGGACCTCACACCCCACCGGATCTACCTTCCACACCTTGGAACCGCAACTGCCAACTCACCACTTCATCGGAGCCGCTTCAGCGACCGGCTTGTCCACCACTCAAACCTCCTTGACCGCCATCATGGTCCACCACACCTTATCTGCTTAACCAGCGCCCTCGTCCACCATAGTGTAGGCCCTTCACTGGCTCCATCATCCGCCCCATCGCTGGCCCTTCATACAAGCCCTCGTCAGCCGCAATAGATCCGCCTCACCGAAAGCACTGTACACCGCGCCCACCGACGCCTTCGTCCACTGCGCCGAACCCGCTCCACGGACGCCATATTCAACTCCACCGGCCCTGCTTTACTAACGCTGCAGCCTCACCAGGTTATTTCGATTTGTACTCCTTCAGTTTTTCTCTTCTTTATCATGGAACTATTCACTTACCACACATGAGCTTTCTTGTATGTCGACAGGTGCCGCAACCGAAGCACCGGAGCCGCTTCAGCAACAACGACAGCTGGCCCAAACTCAACCACAACACGAGCACCATCGATGATCCTTAGCTATCAAGTATGACAACGATACCCATACGCCGCCGAGAATCAGGTACTATTATCCAACGGCCAGCGCGTACGTTCACTTTCTTAGCATAAGCACCGCACCTTTGAATTTCTTTAGGGTGTTATTCAATTTTTCATGAGACACGTTATTCTGCTTGCACCTGTAGGGCCATACTTCCTGCAGTGAACATGTTACATGTGCTAAATTACAAACCAGTGCACATATAGTTACAATGCTTTAGTTTTTTCCTAAGTATTACTGTACTTCCTAGATATCACTGCCTACTATTTTACTTCTTGCATGCTATATTTATGATAATGGTGTTGTTCTGATGCCACCTGTTAGTTCCATCAGACTGCTTCATGTTCTCTATGCTTAATTACACATCGGTAAACTAGCATGTGGTTCCTCTACTTTTTGTTTGTTTTAGCCTACATTTTCTGATGCTAGCTATTACATCACTGCTCCGAGCCTCTGTTCATTACTTTTTTGTGTGTTCTTGATATTCCCAAGTTGCATGACTAATTTGATGCTTCTATTAATTATGGAGCTGCCAACCCCATCAAATAAAATATTTGCTCTTTTGGGGCTGGCACCTCGAACAAGCATAAAAATAGAGTGAAGCACATATATTGTCGTGTAAGCACACACCCTTCTTTCATTACTTTAGATGAACCATTGATGATCAATTCGAACCAGTGCATGCAATTAAAATTAATTTTACCTAAATAGAGGGTGCAGAATAAACTAGAACAACTAGATTTGCAACCACGGATGCTAACGATATCTTAAAAGAACATTGCAACAGCAGCGAGGCTTCACAACAACATATGGTAAGCCAGTGTGTTTTACTACATGTGAAATGTAATGCGTGTGGGCTACTTTCTTGGCTTGTGCCCTCAACCTGTAATCCTACAAAATGAAAAATAGTCCAGTTGTCTACTTTGTTGTATTGCTTGATTCAAATGCTTGTTTGTTACTTGTTAGGCTATACCTGAGTTGGCCAATATGTCAGCAGTGCCTGCTGTACTATCGTAAAGAAATGCATGCCTAGTTCATTTGAGTCCTTAACTTTTCCTATGAACTTCATCATAAGACTGTTTTCGTAGTTTATATGAGGCCACGCTGTTAAGTGCTTTCTCAGATTATTTCAACTGTTTAGATGCCTTGGCAACGTAAATATAGCGGTGGTACACTCCCTTTCAACTAGGGATGTCAACTGGGTCCTGTTTAATCCCGATTAAAGTCCACTAGTGGTATGATTCTTAAAGAGTTTTTGTTTTTTGAGGAAAATGAACTAGGGATCTAGCAAAAACTAACTAGATGGGACTGGCGGATGTCGTTTATTTGCCACTTACATCCCTAGCTTCATCTTACCATTTTAATTTCTTTTCGGCTGATGCTGCTTCAAACCATTTAAATATAGCTTTCCATGCTCGGCAATAATTCGTATGTCGTTTACCATACAAGCTTACTGCCTGGATCATGTGATAACTATCTCTTACTTATGTCCAGCTGAAACCTTTCAGGATGCCGTTCACACTAGGACACGATGTACAACCCCAGAATCTATTTGTGGAAGCAGTGCGCCATCCATGTTACCAGATGGTAGCAGTTCAGAACACTGTCGGAGAGCAGTCTGAGCACATATATTATAGTTCTTGAGGCTCTACTAGAGGCAGAAAGAGATGGTGTGGCTGCCATGAATGAGGTAATCTTGATCTTGAGGCTGGAAATTATGCAATTAGCTGCACGCATTATGCAAGCAACCCAAGAATTGAAGGAAGTAAGAATGTTGCATTTGAAGACGGAGGAGGTCCTGCTGTTTCTTCTATCTGAAGCCCAGGGTAATCCCGATTCTTCTTTAGATACCAGTTGAAGTTGTCATTAGATTATTGTACTTGCATGTTGTGTCATGTCTCTGAATGGATTATGTTGTAAGACCCCCTATGTTGTCCATGTGTTGTAATAATCCGAATTTTTTAGGTGAGGTAATCCTCAGTACTTGTATGATTGACATAAGGTGCACTCTTTTTCGTGTGAGCATATTGTATTGGATGAAATAATTGTTTGACTCAAAGTGTATCCAACCTACTGAATTCAAAGATCACGACATTTATAAATCATAATCATATATAAAGGTGGAATAAATCTTTGTCGTGGTTTTGAAGAAATAAATAACAAAATGTAGAATTATCTATGGATATTCGTAATCGAAAACAAATTGGATTTGAATTTAGTTGCCAGGGCCCAGGGTAAACATGAATGCTAATTCTCCCAAGTTTTCAATGAAGCGGCTAAACACCCACTATCATTCGTGGGCTTCCCGAAGCAAGTGTTTGCGAGATGGAAATTACTGTCTACCCCTGACACTTGACATCCTAATCGACCATATTTAAACTGTTGTCGATAGGGGTAGACTAGTAACTTCAGTCAGACGTGAAACGACTGCCTCTGAGCCCATTCAGACACGGTTGGCGCCAAACATCGGTGGCAAAACACATTTGATTCAAGCTCGTCCTTAAGACATGTGTCTCTTCCTCCATTTCCCCACTCATACACAGTGGACGGCAAAACAAACTCTCCTCATATGAAATCGATGTAGGCAAATATTTTGAATAGGGGCAGATGTGTAACTTCCCTTAGACGTGACACAACCGCCCTACTTGTCAGCCCCGTTCATACACCGTGGGCGGCAAAACACCCTCTACTCGCCTAAAATCACTACCGGCAAAAATTTGGGAGATGCGAGATTACCGTCCTATCCCCAACCGACGTGATGTCCGAAATTTTAAACGTGGGATAAGTTCATTACTTTCCCACATTTCAGAAAAGCGCGTCCCAAAGTTTGAGATCCCCTCCCCCTCCATTTCATCATTCATACACCGTCAGTGCCACAACAACCTCCCCACTGCGGCCAACCTCCTCCGTCCGCCACCCCATCCTCCACCTTGCTGGAGCCGCTACCCCTACCCCGTCGTCCACTGCAAGAGATGGACATCTCTCATCCATGGCGCTAGACCAGGATCCTTTCATCGCGTCCTCTCGCTTCATCGGCGTCGTCGTCCACCTTGCCGTTGCCGCTCCTACGACCGCCTCATCCACGGCAATAGGATTTATCCCCCGACCCGGCCATCTGCCACCTAAAGTCTTCTTCCGTGCCGCCGACAGCCATCGCACCCGCAGCACCCTCAACGTATCAGCAGGGGCCTACACGGAGCCGCAAGAGAGGTGGTACTCTTTCGTATGTGCTTAAGTTATTAATCTCCTCGGAAAATAGATCGTAAATTGTTTACTGTACTTTTCTTGTCCGTACCAAATCATAGTGGCTAGTTGAAAGCAAACATTGGTTGCGAAGTAGCTTTGTCCGGTTTGCACCTTCAGATCCGCCATGGCACGGTCACTATACTCGTAAAGCTTATGGTTTCCCCCCTTTATATTCACTACCATCATCGTAGGTGCTTCGTGTCGTGCTAGCACTGCTCCTCAAGACCTCAACCCATCAAGCGAAACAACATGCCACTCATAATTCCAAAGCTTAGGTGTTGAAATACGAATATGATATGATGCTCATATTACTAAAAAAGAGAACGTTTAATTGGTCACCTAATTTTCCGATATACATTTCGAAAAGCATTCGCCACCCACTAGTCCAACTAGTTCCATTTTCCTGATTTTACTCTTGATGCTTAGGGTTTTCCCTTTTATCTACTCTACTATGATTTGCGTAGGTGCTTTCTGTCGTACTAGCATTACTCCACCCTTCAAGCTAAACAAAACAACACTCAAAATTCTAAAGCCTAATTGTTCAAATATGATTGTGATATGATACTGATATTAGTTAACAGACACATTTAATTGTGTAAGTGCATCTAGTGCCCCTTAGTAATTTTGGTGTATTGAAGACTTATAGGTTAAGGGACTAATGTGTTTATGAGTGTACACAGGTCTATAAGACTATGAGGAGTTTGATATTTATATAGAAAGTCGACCCCTAAAAATGAAGTTCTTCGACTGAAGACTTTGGATCTCGGAAGACTTTGAAAGCGAAGAAATTGGTGTGACCTTGAAGACTTGGTATTCATTTGAGGAACATGAAGCGTGAAGATTTTTGTTCTCATAGTTTCATTTTCTCTTTCTTGGGTCATAGGAAACACCGTACTGCTAAAGGGGGTCGAGGAAATACTAAGGAAAAATTTCCATGTGATGCTCAACTCAAAATCCTACACCTACCAATCCCTTCGAGTGAAGCCATTGGAAATCTCATACAGTTCAGTCATATTCTTCAGTGACAGAGACGAAGTTCTGCTGGTTTATGAGGAATTTGTTCTGACTGAGGAGTTAGGAATTCGCCAGTGCGGATTGCCTACATAGTGAGGAACATGATAGCTCTGAGGAATTTGATACTCAAATTTCCGACCATTCTTGTGCCTTGTGCCAGCTGTCCCAAAATATCTACCCACCTAACGGTCATATCATTGAAGGGCACTTATGTCTTATCATGTCGGGCTGCTCCCTAGGCTATAAATAGCCACCCCCTAAAACCACTAGCTGGTTGGCTGC
Organism: Triticum urartu; assembly: GCF_003073215.2. NCBI lineage: Eukaryota > Viridiplantae > Streptophyta > Magnoliopsida > Poales > Poaceae > Triticum > Triticum urartu. The sequence goes on from NC_053023.1 coordinate 361,045,866, forward strand.
TCTGAGAGAAACTGACACTTGTCATTTGAGAGCATCCCATCCTCCGAGGACTTTGAGTGAAAATCATCAAGTGAGGAAAACCCAAACCCAAACACCTACAAACCCCAAGTGATTGAGCATCACTAAAGAGATTGATCCTGCGTGGATCCGACGTTTGTTACCTTTGAGACTGTGCATCTTCCAGACGGTTAGGCGTCATGGTCTAGATCATCCAAGAGGAATTGTGGATCGCCGAGTGACCGAGTTTGTGAAGGTTCGGAAGTCACCTGAAGACTTACCATGAGTGATTGGGTGAGGTCTGTGTGACCTTAGCTCAAGGGGAATACAATGAGAACGGAGTGTTCTGAACTGCGTGTTCAGGACTGGGTGTCCAGGACTGTGTGTCCTTAGGTTTAAATACCTAGCTGCCCTAACCAGACGTACAACTGTCACAACAGTTGGAACTGGTCTACCAAATCATTGTCTTCACCAAGCTACCTGGTTCCATTTCCTCAGTTATGTGTTGAGTGCTTGTTCATATCTGTTTGAAGACTTTGACTGAAGACTTTCTCAAATTTCTCAGTTCAATTTCTTCAGTCTGTTTGTCTTCATCTTGTGTCATCCTATGTTTACGCTTTCCGTACTCTGTGCTTGTCTTCATTTCATCATGATGACCATGCTTGTGTTCTGTTATGTTTACTTCTGAGTACTTATTCCGCTGCAAGTAGTTCTTCACTAAGGAATTTCCTCACCCTGAAATTCCTCAGTGAAGAATTCATAAAAATCTCCTATTCACCCCCTCTAGTCGATATAACGCACTTTCAATTGGTATCAGAGCAAGGTACTCCCTTGTTCTGTGTGATTTTGGTTTAACCGCCTAGAGTTTTAGTTATGTCGACCGCAGGAATGAAGACTGTGACATGCCCCATCTTTGACGGTCATGATTATCCCAAGTGGAAGGCCATGATGAAGAAGCGCCTCATGGCGATGAACATCGAACTCTGGACCATCACCGAAATTGGTCTTACTGACCTATGCAAGATGGCGGAGGCTGATGATATTAGCAAGTACACGCTACTCAACCTCACAGCGAAGGTGAAAGTGCAACTATCCCTAGGTGGTTTTGGTAATTCCTAACAACATATAGCTCATTGAGCTAATGCTATTTCAGGATTAATATCTCAGGAAAGCTCAATGATTGGCATGGCATGGATGAGAAAAGTGGACCCCTCAAAATGCTAAGGACAAAGGATTGGCTCAAGCTCAAAGCTCAAGACTCTACATTTTCCATTTTAGTGATCCAAGATCACATTGAGTCTATAGGAAAAGCCAATACTATCAAGGAGGGATGAGGTGTTGCTTAATGAGGTTCTTGCTCAAAATTCTTAGTGATATGCTCCAAAACCCTCAACTACTTTCTCACATCCACATATGACCTAAACCAAAAGTCAAACTCGGCCCCACCGATTCTTCCTATCCGGCGCCGCCGAGTTTGAAATGTCATAGCCACTGCCACAAACCCTAGGCAAATCGGTCTCACCGATAGGGATCTCGGTCTCACCAAGATGGGGTTGTAATCTCTCTGTTTCCCTTCGTAACATTTCGGTCTCACCGAGATGAGCGATCAGTCCCACCGAGATTGCAATGTAAACTCTCTATTTTCCCTTCGTAACGTTTCGGTCTCACCGAAATGAGCGATCAGTCCCACCAAGTTTACCTGACCAACTCTCTTGTTAGCTTGTTACCAAAATCGGTCTCATCAAGTTTGTGTAATCGGTCTCACCGAGATTACGTTATGCCCTAACCCTAACCAAATCGGTCCTACCGAGTTGCATGTCGGTCCCACCGAAAACCCTAACGGTCACTAGCTTTGCTAAATCGGTCCGACCGAGTTTAACCATTCGGTCCCACCGAGTTTGGGAAGTTATGTGTAACGGTTAGATTTTGTGTGGAGGCTATATATACCCCTCCACCACCTCTTCATTCGTGGAGAGAGCCATCAGAACAAACCTACACTTCCAACTTACTTTTTCTGAGAGAGAACCACCTACACTTGTGTTGAGACCAAGATATTCCATTCATACCATATGAATCTTGATCTCTAGCCTTCCCCAAGTTGCTTTCCACTCAAATCTTCTTTCCACCAAATCCAAATCCCGTGAGAGAGAGTTGAGTGTTGGGGAGACTATCATTTGAAGCACAAGAGCAAGGAGTTCATCATCAACACACCATTTGTTACTTCTTGGAGAGTGGTGTCTCCTAGATTGGCTAGGTGTCACTTGGGAGCCTCCGACAAAATTGTGGAGTTGAACCAAGGAGTTTGTAAGGGCAAGGAGATCGCCTACGTTGTGAAGATCTACCGCTAGTGAGGCAAGTCCTTCGTGGGCGATGGCCATGGTGGGATAGACAAGGTTGCTTCTTCGTGGACCCTTCGTGGGTGGAGCCCTCCGTGGACTCGCGCAACCGTTACCCTTCATGTGTTGAAGTCTCCATCAACGTGGATGTACGATAGCACCACCTATCGGAACCACGACAAAAACATCTGTGTCTCCAATTGCGTTTGAATCCTCCAAACCCTTCCCTTTACATTCTTGCAAGTTGTATGCTTTACTTTCCGCTGCTCATATACTCTCTGCATGCTTGCTTGAATTGTGTTAAGATTTCTTGACTTGTCCAAAGTTGCTAAAATCTGCCAAGAACTAAAATTGGGAAAATGCTAGATTTTTATTTGGTCAAGTAGTCTAATCACCCCCCTCTAGACATACTTTTGATCCTACAAGTGGTATCAGAGCTTTGGTCTCCATTTGCTTTGATTTCCATAGCTTTTGGTGGTCATAGCCTTGGTTTCACAACCTAGGAGAGTATGGCGTCTAGCGAGGGAAATTACCACCGTAGAGGTCCTTACTTTGATGGCACTAATAGGTTTCCATTTGCTTTGATTTCCATAGCTTTTGGTGGTCATAGCCTTGGTTTCACAACCTAGGAGAGTATCGCATCTAGCGAGGGAAATTACCACCATAGAGGTGAATTCTTTGATGGGAGAGAACCGAACCATGAAGCTACCGCGGAAGAGTTGAAGATTCTACAATACAATGCTCAAGCTTGCGATATCCTCTTCAACGGATTGTGCCCCGAAGAATTCAACAAAATCAGCCGTCTTGAGAATGCAAAGGAAATTTGGGAAACTTTGATTGATATGCATGAAGGTACCGACTCCATCAAGGAATCCAAGTTGGACGTGCTTCAAAGTCAACTTGACAAGTTCAAAATGAAGGATGGTGAAGGTGTCACTGAAATGTACTCTAGGCTTGCTCTTATCACAAATGAATTGCTGGCTTAGGAAGTGAAGAGATGACCGACAAATTCATCATCAAGAAGATCCTAAGAGCCTTGGATGGAAAATATGATACCGTATGCACATTGATCCAAATTATGCCAAATTACAAAGATCTCAAGCCAACGGAAGTCATTGGAAGAATTGTTGCTTATGACATGTCACTCAAGGATAAGGAGGAGCTCCATAACAAGTCAAGTGGTGCTTACAAAGCCTCATGTGAAGCTCCCACATCATCAAGTGAGAAACAAACCTTCAGTGAAGAATTGAGCCTAATGGTGAAGAACTTCAACAAGTTCTACAAGAGTAGAAGCAAAGAGAGAAGTTCCAAGTCAAGGTCCTACAATGACAAAAGATCTTCTAGTCGAGAGCGAAACTGCTACAATTGTGGAAGACCCGGACACTATTCCAATGAGTGTACGACACCCTACAAGAGAAGAGAAGATTCTCCCAAAAGAAGAAGTAGAAGAGAAGAATCACCATCGAGGGAGAGAAGGAGTATGGATGATCGTTATGAACGAAGACCCTCACGGAGAAGCAATGATTCGGAAAGGAAGAACAAGTCATCAAGGAGCTACACAAAACGAAGACATCAAGCTCATGTTGGTGAATGGGTATCCGGCTCCGACTCCGACAATCACTCCGAGAGAAGCTATCATTCCGACTCCGAATATATCAAGATGAAGGTGTTGCCGATCTAGCACTTGTGTCAACCAACTCCTATGACATATTTGATTCACCAAATGAAGGAATTGGAAGATGCTTCATGGCCAAAGGTCCAAAGGTATCACACCCCGAGTATGTTGATTTCAATAGTGATGAAGATGACTTGTTAGGTGATGATGATTTACTTATTAATCATGCTAATCAAGATGAAACGAATGACAATGATAAGGAGAAGATTGAGTCTCTAACTAAAGAACTAAACACTCTTAAGTTAGCTCATGAAACTATCCTAGGAGATCATCGAGAACTTTTAAGGACTCATGAAAAATTACGTTTTGAGAAGCTCAATCTTGAGCAAGAGCATGAGTTCTTAAAGGCAATCAATGATGATCTTTGCAAGAAAAGTTCTTCTTACATTGCCAAGCGTTTACTCTTATCCACTTACATGCCTCAAGTCAAGTCTAGTAACAAGAACAAGAAGGATTCTTCCTCTAGTAGTAACAATAATCATGCTAAATCCAATATTGTTGCTTCTAGTAGTTCTCTTGATTACACTAATGATTCTCTTAGCCAAGTTACACTTGAGCAAGAAAATAGCTTATTGAAGGGAATCATAGAGAAAGGTGTTTACAAGAGCCTTGCCGGGAGTAAGCAATTTGAGGAAATTGTACGCAAGCAAGGAAGGCACCGAAGAATCAAGGTATTGGTTTTGAATGAAAGTTCAATGCCAATGGAGTTGAGTGGGAAGAAGATCAATACCCCAAGACAAAGTTTGTTCCTCAACAAGACAAGTATGATCCTACTTCTTTAAAATGGACACAAGATCGAGATGATCTTCCACCACAAGACCACAAGGAAAAAGGCAAGGACAAGCTTCTAGAGGAAATTGATGTATTTGAAGAAGCTCCTAAGGCCTTGGTCAAGTGGGTTCCCAAGACTACATCAAGTTCCACTTCATCAAGTACAACTACAACTCCGAGGATTCCCATCAAGATGGTGTTGATCCCGAAGAAGAAGAACTAGAGAGTTCTTGAGGGTGACTCTGCCAACATACTTCACTCTTATCATTTTGGCAAGAACAAGTGCAATCAACTTCCACATCTTGCACTAGTTCAAGGAGTCACAAACCCTCTTGTTGGTAAGACAAGGGACAAGGTAACCTAATGCTCTCATAGACATCATCTTGTGTGTGCATCACTCTATGTCTATGGGTATCCTTGTTTGTTCCTTGTGGGACTAACCCGTGTAGGTATTGAAAGTGCAACTCACTCCAAAGGATAGCTCCGAATGATCTACATCAACTTAGAGCATCCACATCTTCAACACCTACATGAAGTCATCATCGACAAAACCCAAGGTTAGTTCATCCCTCTTAGGGGGGATCTCACATCTAGGGGGAGCTTTACTCTAAGAATTTAGCTAAAGCAGCTATAATGGTGTGAACACAACAACGCTTTATGTAAAAGTGGTAACCCCACTTGTGCTTAAACGATGAGTATGACCTATGATCAAATGTTCTCATTTAACTCCTAAGTTAATATACTCATATATAGATGACCTAGTCATCGCCAATTGCTTGATAGATGCTAGAATTGTTTGTACATGCTTTGCCACATATTTCATTTGTCATTTTATTGTGTGAGCATGTTGGTTTCATAATTTACTCATTCGAGGACATACACTTGTTGTTTTGATTGGTCAGTTTCTTTTTCTCTTGCCAAGTGGATGGACAAGAATGCCTAAGAACATTCTCTAGATATATATGCTCTTCTCGTCTCAAACTCTATTCATGTTGCATCACAAAGTTTGATCAAGTCAGGTTCGAACCACTCTGTGTGAGGAGCACTCGGAGTCCCCGATTCGTCAAAGACAAAAACTTCCAAAACTTCTTTGTGCGTTTCGGTCTGACCGATTCATCCATTTCGTTCATACCGAGATCACTAAGTCGATCTAGGTTTTTAATCTCGGTGCAACCGATTTGAACTTTTCGGTCACACCGAGTTGCAGTAACTGCTCGCAGTTATGCATCTCGGTGCCACCGAGTTATTCCACTCGGTCACACCAACAGGGTCAGGCTATATATACCCACGGGCCAAAATTTGGAAAACTTTCCGAACCTCTTCGCCCGCACTCAGCCTGCTCTACCTCCCTAGGTCTCCGGATCGTCCTCATCTTCGCCAGTCGCCTCCAGTCGCTGGTCTCTGCCTCCGTCAACGGGATCGTCTCCGCCGTTGCCGCTGTAGCAAGTCCATCGCCGAACTAGGGTATGGACTTGATCTTTGTGCTTTTCTCACTCTGATTCCCCAGCACATTGTTTTGCCATGTATCTTTCCACGATTGAGATCACTTTATCCAATGAAAACACTCCGTAGTTTAGTTGTGGATTGAAAATTTAGGGTTAGGTTTCCGCCGAAACCATCTCGGACCGACCGAGTTGTTGAAATTGGTTCCATCGATTTGGCTCAGGCCATCGCACATGTGATTCTTGGTCTGACCGAGAATTGCAAATCAGTGTGACCGAGTTTGAGTCTTTGTGAAACCCTAGCAGTCTCGATGCCATCGAACTGTGACTCGGTCTAACCGAGTTCACTAGTTTAGGCTCCAACAGCTGCTTCGGTATCACCGAGATTTCAAATCGGTAGATCCGAAATGCTTTCTGTGGAAAACTAGAACTAAGTTTTTGATTCATTCTTTTGCAAAAACCTCTGCACTTTGTGATGCTCATCCACTCTACCTCATCTATAATCCATTCACAGGGTCTGCTGTCAGTGTTTGCATCATGTTAGATCAGAGTGGCAGTCAGAAAAAGTCTGAGGAGCAAGTGAGCATGAGTGAGGGCACTAGTCCCTCCAGTAGCTCAGATGATGGAAGCAGGAGCACACCCAGCAACTTGCCTAAGGCAGCCACCAGGACCAGAAAGAAGAAAACCTCAGATTCAGAGGATGAGGACTATGTGGCTACTGAGAAAGAGACCACCTCAAAGAGGAATGTCCTGAAAAAGGAATATGGCACAGGTGCTGCCACTAAGCCAGGGATGAAGCAAAAGGTTCCTGCCAAGAGAGCTCCCATGTCAGAAGCCAGAATATCCACTCAAGAGACTCTGGGATCTGCACCCAAAGAGCAGGTTGTGGCAGAAAAGAAAAGGAAAGAGAGGGTCAAGAAGACCACTGCCAGAGTGCTTGGGAGATCTTCAATAATGAAAGACTCTAAAGAAGAGGAAGAGGAAGAGGATGCATCACCAGCACCCAAAGCTCAAGAGCTTATGGGAGATGCTATAAGGGCAGGGGCTGTTCCATCTAAGCCTAAGACTGCTCCTAAGACTGTCGCTCCAGCTCCAAAGACAAAACCAAAGAGGAGCACCAGGAACATCCCTGCTGAGGAGAAGAACAAGGCCCCAATTCCTGAAGCTACAATGGAAGAAGAAGATGATGAGTCACATGTCTTGAGGAAGTTGAAGCCAAAAATTCCAGACCACAATGATGCTCATCCAGTAGCTGAGAACATGAAGATAAGGAAGGATTCAGGATTGAGGCTATGGAGAGAGTCAGATCCATATGCCACCAGAAGAAGAACTGCTGTGGACTACAGGTTCCATACCAAGGAACAACAGGACTTCTATGAGACAGTGTTGCTTGACAAGAAGCCAATAGTGTGTGACATGAGATGGGTCGATTGGACATTCATTGAGGAAAATGAGGATCACTTCCCTGGTGTATATGAAAGCTTCAAGGCGTGTGGAGTCGATGAGTTTGTGGCTCAGAAGCTCACAAAGTGGAATGATGAGCTCATCATGCAGTTCTACTCCACAGCTCATTTCTACCCTGATGGAAGGATTGTCTGGATGTCTGAAGGCACTAGGTACCAGTCAACAGTTGCAGAATGGGCTCAGTTGATCAATGCCCTAGAAGAACAAGAAGATGACTTGGATGTCTATGCCAAGAAGAAGGATCACAACACCATGCCACACATGTACAAAGAGATCCCAGATGCTGCTCTTGAGACACACAAGTTTGGATCAGTACATTACCTTCTGTCAGGCTTGCCAACAATCAACTGGATCCTCAGGCACACTCTTTTGCCAAAGTCAGGTGATCACAAGATGACCAGAGGTCACTCCATCAACTTGCTGCACATTTTTGATGTTCCACAGAAGTTCAAGGTCATGAGCCTAATTGTGGAAACCATAAAGAGGACATCTGCAGATCAGAAGAGGAGTTGTGGGTATGCCCCACAGATACAGGAGCTAATCAACTCCAAGATGGGAACTGGCACATATCTGCCAGACAAGGAGCACCTACCCATCTACCCAGACTTTGAGGACAACACTATGGTGATGGATGAGAACGAACCATCTTCTGTGCACGCACAAGCCAAGAAGGAGAAGGCAAGGGCTGAAAAGGCTGCAAAGATTCCAACCACTGAAGAGGCATCTCAGTATCTTCTGAAGATCAAGCAAGATCAGCTTGGATACTTGATTGCCTCCACTATGAGGATTGAGAAGGGATTGGCTACCCTGACTCAAAACCAGGCGAGCTTGGAGAGGATCATGGAGCAGAAGTTCTATGACTTAGATGTGAAGGTCACTGAGATCCAGTCAGTTGTTGAGCAACTTCAAGAGGAAGTACAGGAGAAGAAGGGCAAGACAACCACTGATGCTTTTGCTAGAGTGCCCAGAGGTCAGAGGTCTGCTACTATGCCTGTCACAGACACCAGAGCAACTTCATCTGCATTAGCTACAGCTTCAGTGCCACCAGCTCCAGCACCTACTCCACCAGCTACATCTACATCGACTGACGCCTTCGTCCTTGGAGTTCTATCTACACCACCACCTGAAGACAAAGCCTGAGAGTCAATTTAGCACTATGCATTTTTATGAACTTTTTGGTAACTTCTTGCCAAAGGGGGAGAAAATGTATAGATCATAGGCTTCGAGAGAAAGTGTTGCTTTTGTTCTCTCTTGCGTTTCTCCTTGGTGGTTGAACTTTATTATCTGCTCGTTTGAGATACTTGGATGATCATGTGTTTGATCATATGCTACCTTAATGCTTGTTGGATGACATTATCCTTTTTATATTCCATATGATCACTCACTTTGCTTGGTGATGAGTGCATGTATTTTAATTATTATCATTCTGAGCGCTCCACCAAGATGTATGTGACATGGAAGAGTAACCCATGATCCTAACTCTTTGTGCATTTGCAGTCCAAAGGAAATCTTAAACTATGCACAAATTTAGGGGGGCTCTTGCTTTTCACATACTCCTCAAAGCGACAATGTTTTTCACTCTTATTATCATTTATCGAAGCTTTGATCTATATGTTGTCATCAATTACCAAAAAGGGGGAGATTGAAAGTGCAACTATCCCTAGGTGGTTTTGGTAATTCCTAACAACATATAGCTCATTGAGCTAATGCTATTTCAAGATTAATATCTCAGGAAAGCTCAATGATTGGCATGGCATGGATGAGAAAAGTGGACCCCTCAAAATGCTAAGGACAAAGGATTGGCTCAAGCTCAAAGCTCAAGACTCTACATTTTCCATTTTAGTGATCCAAGATCACGTTGAGTCTATAGGAAAAGCCAACACTATCAAGGAGGGATGAGGTGTTGCTTAATGAGGTTCTTGCTCAAAATGCTTAGTGATATGATCCAAAACCCTCAACTACTTTCTCACATCCACATATGACCTAAACCAAAAGTCAAACTCGGCCCCACCGATTCTTCCTATCCGGCGCCACCGAGTTCCAAATGTCATAGCCACTGCCACAAACCCTAGGCAAATTGGTCTCACCGATAGGGATCTTGGTTTCACCGAGATGGGGTTGTAATCTCTCTGTTTCCCTTCGTAGGATTTAGGTCTCACCGAGATGAGCGATCGGTCCCACCGAGATTGCAATGTAAACTCTCTGTTTTCCCTTCATAACGTTTCAGTCTCACCGAAATGAGCGATCGGTCCCACCGAGTTTACCTGACCAACTCTCTGGTTAGCTTATTACCAAAATCGGTCTCACCGAGTTTGTGTAATCGGTCTCACCGAGATTACGTTATGCCCTAACCCTAACCATATCGGTCCTACCGAGTTGCATGTCGGTCCCACCGAAAACCCTAATGGTCACTAGCTTTGCTGAATCGGTCCGACCGAGTTTAACCATTCGGTCCCACCGAGTTTGGGAAGTTATGTGTAACGGTTAGATTTTGTGTGGAGGCTATATATACCCCTCCACCACCTCTTCATTCGTGGCGAGAGCCATCAGAACAAACCTACACTTCCAACTTACTTTTTCTAAGAGATAACCACAGACACTTGTGTTGAGACCAAGATATTCCATTCCTACCATATGAATCTTGATCTCTAGCCTTCCCCAAGTTGCTTTCCACTCAAATCTTCTTTCCACCAAATCCAAATCCTGTGAGAGAGAGAGAGTTGAGTGTTGGGGAGACTACCATTTGAAGCAGAAGAGCAAGGATTTCATCATCAACACACCATTTGTTACTTCTTGGAGAGTGGTGTCTCCTAGATTGGCTAGGTGTCACTTGGGAGCCTCCGACAAGATTGTGGAGTTGACCAAGGAGTTTTTAAGGGCAAGGAGATCGCCTACTTCGTGAAGATCTACCGCTAGTGAGGCAAGTCCTTCGTGGGCGATGGCCATGGTGGGATAGACAAGGTTGCTTCTTCATGGACCCTTCGTGGGTGGAGCCCTCCGTGGACTCGCGCAACCGTTACCCTTCGTGGGTTGAAGTCTCCATCAACGTGATTGTACGATGGCACCACCTATCGGAACCACGACAAAAACATCCGTGTCTCCAATTGCGTTTGAATCCTCCAAACCCTTCCCTTTACATTCTTGCAAGTTGCATGCTTTACTTTCCGCTGCTCATATACTCTTTGCATGCTTGATTGAATTGTGTTAAGATTGCTTGACTTGTCCAAAGTTGCCAAAATCTGCCAAGAAGTAAAATTGGGAAAAGGCTAGATTTTTATTTGTTCAAGTAGTCTAATCACCCCCCTCTAGACATACTTTCGATCCTACAGAAGGACATCATCTGCTCCAGCTTGTCACAAAACCAGTTGAGGAACGTTATGCATCTCAGCCATGCGAAACTCATCTGGGACCGACTCTCTGAGGTCTATGAATGTCATCGATCTTGCCATAAACCCTGGTTCGAGGACCGCATGAAATCACGCAAGGCTATGACTTTCAATCCAGAATCATCATCCTCTGCACCATGCCTTATGGAAAAAGGTGCCAAGGTAACTGAATGCTACTTATCTGAGTCCAGTCATGATGAATCTGGTGATGAATTTGGACCCAGTTATGTCAAACTTGCTTCCCTTGCCACTAAACAACAAAGAGCTTTGGAAAAAGTTCAGAATAAGCTAAATGAGAGCGACGATATGTTGGGTGAAGAAATGGATCGCTCCAAGGCTTTGGCTGAAAGTCTTCAAGGACTCCAGTCCAAGTTTGACAATCTTCAAGGTCATCATAACACTCTCCTATCTGATCATGAGAAGCTTTCTTATGAATTTCTTCAAAGAAAGCAAGACCTTGAGCAATTAAAAGTGAGTTATGAAGATCTTCAGAAGGAGCGTGATTCATTACTCGCTCAACTGATCAGCACTACTGAGGATGAATTTGTTCCTCCATGCTTGAAGTGCATTGAACATGAAACTGCTAATTCTTCACCTGAATGCTCAAATACTTCCATTGCTGCAAATTCTTCAACTGCCTCTGCTATCACTAATTCGTCATCTGTGGACATTGCTAGTATTACTGATGATGCAGGGCTGAAGGAATTGTATATGACAGGCATGTACAAAAGCCTCAAAGGCCATCAGGCTCATTGTGACATGCTTAAAATGCAGATCCTCAACAAGAACCCTATGAAAGTGGGTATTGCCTTTGAGAGGAAAATCAATGCTGATGGGACCTACTGGAAACCTGAGCAGTATCCCAAAACCTCATGGGTTGCTGCAAAGGGACCTTCAGTGGATCCATCTACTTTATCTGGCTTTACATGTGAATCTCCTCATTATTCTGATGAGTCATTTGACTCCAACTATAAACTGTTCAAAAATCAGAATGGTGAAGTATTTGCTAGATATGTTGGCACTAACTGCAGGAACGGTTCCCCTATGAAGAAAATCTGGGTTCCCAAAAGGTTCCTTGAAAATCTTCAGGTGAATGTCATCATGATGCCACCTGTGAAGAATAGGAACCCAGATCAAATTCTTCATATGAATCCAAGTCCTCATACGGACCAAACTCCTCACATGGATCAAATTCTGCAAAAGGATCAAAGTCCTCATATGACTATCATCGTGCTAACAACTCTGTTTCGCAGGGAAGATCTAAGGATTATGGATATGTGCATTATTCTTCAAATCATTATGTTCATAAGTCCTCGAAGAATTTCTCTGCTTACTCTTATGCTTACCCTAACCACTCTTATGTGAAACGAAGTGGATTGTCATCTATGCCACCTTTCTCTTATGGAGCTTATTGATGGACACTACTTTATCTCCATCTGTCGGATGTGGGGTTCTGGCACACCCTTAAGATTCGAACACTTGGGTGTGCGCGAAGTCTTTCCCTCCTACCGATCTACGCTCTAGCTTGCTAAGATCTTGCGAATGAACTCGACGAACTCACAACATAGAAAGACACGGGGTTTATACTAGTTCAGGCCACCATTGTGGTGTAATACCCTACTCCAGTGTGGTGGTGGTGGATTGCCTCTTGGGCTGATGATGAACAATACAAGGGGAAGAACAACCTCCTGAGGTTGAGGTGTTCTTGTGCGTATGAACTTGTGGTGTGAGGATTCGACTTCCTCCAGCTCAGATCCCCTCAAGCTCCAATGAGCCCCTCTACTATGGTGGTGGCTAGTCCTATTTATACGGCCCTAGTCCTCTTCCCAAATATTGAGTGGGAAGGGAGCCAACAATGGCGGGCTGATTTGAAGGGGGACGGCTAGTACAAGCTATCTTGACAAAAGGTAGTCTGCACCTGTGAAAGGCTCTGGGGTGACGCCGTCTTGGGCTCCACGATGACCTCCGCCTTGCCGTCCGCCTGGTCTTTGTCTTGTTGCACCGAAATGGCAACCTTTGCCTGAGGCCTCGGTACTCCGCGGCTGCGATTGCCTCCCTTGCACCAAAGAGGAAACAAGCACGCTGCGCGTGCTGGCGCCCGCCTGGTGTCGATCGTCATGGCTCACGTCATGAGAGCCTCGTGAGGTTTGCCTCACCTTGATATCTCCGCTCCTCGTGTGCCTGCCTAGCTAGGCCATTCTAGAGGAGGTCTTGCGTCGTCCGCCTCGCGAGGCTTGGCCCCTCACGAGGGTCTTGGATGCTTTTTTGGTGAAGATGGGCCGTACGGCCTGCTGCTTGGCCACGCCACAGGCCGCAGGCAGGCAAGTCCGGGGACCCCCGTTCCCAGAACGCCGACAGTAGCCCCCGGGCCCAAGGTACGCTCGGGCTTGGCTTCGCGGCGAAGCCAAGGGTCAAGTTCGGAGCACCGCGGGCTCCCAAAGCCTGCGGCCTCAGTTGACGTGTGGCGGTTGATTGGATGTGGGCGTCTCCGCTTCCCCACGCTGCCTTTGAATCCGCCTGGCTATGCGGCCCCTGCGGCCTACACAGTTATTTTTCCTTCGCCGCGCCTGGTTCTTCCAATCTCCCTGCTTCCTCGATGCCCTGCTTCGCCTTCCCAATCCGACCAGCGCTCCTCCCGCTTCACCGCCATGCGCCGAAGCAAGCCCAAAAGGGGAAGAAACCTCAGTCCTCGCCAACTGTGCCTCCATCCTTCGAACCGGCGCTCGGCCGACCTCGGGTGCTCAACGACGATGCCATGGGCAAGGTGCGCCCCATGCTCGCCTCCAGCTTCAACGAGTGGGGAGAGACACCGGCCTGGCCTGCGTCTCGCTCCAGCATGGCTCGGGCAGTCACCGAGGTTCGAATCTTCATTGACGCCCTCTAAGCTGGCCTGCTTCCTCCCTTCTCCGCCTTCTTCAACGCGGTGCTCGAGCACTATCAGATCCACATGCTCCATCTCGACCCTCAATCTGTGACCCTTCTCGCCGTCTTTGCTTTCGTGTGTGAGGCCATGGTGGGCATCGCCCCCTCCGTGGCACTCCTCCGCCACTTGTTCTCGCTGCATCTCACCGGTGCCCGGCAGAGCTCAGGGTGTGTGGGCTTCCAGGCCGTGGCTGCGACATCAGGCATGGGGATCGACTTCCAGCTCCCTTCATCCGTGAGCGAGTTCCGCACGGGATGGGTGTTTGTTGATGCCGGCGTGATCAACCCTCTTCTCCAAGCTCCGGTGGGGCCTGCCATTCCAAACTCCGGATGGGGTCACCAGAGGCTCGCGAGCCCCTTTCTTGCCCCTGTCTGGGCCATGCTGCGGTCGTTGAAGGACATTGGTGTGACTGCGGCCATGGTGGTGAGGGAGTTCGTCAGGTGTCGAGTTGCTCCGCTTTAGCGCCATCCTCGCCTGATGTGGGCCTTTCTTAGTGGGCAGGACAACATGAGGTTTCAGGAGGAGGGGCTTCCTCTCGCTGCGCGGCAAACAATGCTCACGGTCCTATCTGGTGTCCCTTTGCCGGACAAGATGCCCAGGAAAAGTTGCATGTTGTACCGCTGCGAGAACAAGGTCACCTTTGCCACGAACATGCCTTCCTTTGATGAGTGGGGGCTGTGCCCAATTGGCTTGGCGGGGCCCCGCGAGAATCCCGTCATTTTGGTCCCATTCTTTGCCATTGGTGCCGAGCTCGCCCTAGGTGACAGTGCGGGGGAGCGAGCGGCGACGGTGGCCGGCTGCTCAGATGTTGAGGAGCACATGTCGAGCGGTGATCCAAGGGCGTCATCCTCGGGAGCTTGGGACGCCCCTCCTGAGGCGTCGGTCACTGATGAGATGCGGCATGCGGCTCCCGAGGCCGAGACTCCAGGGGCCTCGAGAGGTCACAGCGAGAAAGAGACGGGTTGTTCGCCATAGCCGGGCTCCCCTGAGGCTATCCCTCTTGGTCCTTCTTCGGCTCCGCCGCGCGCCGGTCGTCATGTCCAGCGCTTCGGTCGCCTTTGTGTGGACTTCGAGGACCTCTGCAAGAGGAAGGGATCCCCCAGCAGCAGCAACATCTTCGGGCTGTTGAAGCGACAGAAGTACATCGCTATTGACGAGTAAGTACCTCATCTTGGTGGTCTTCTATGTGCTGCCTTCCTTTCCTGACGATTGTCCCCCCAGGTCCCCTTCTTCTAAGGCCGTGAAATCTCTAGAGAAGCAGCTCCCTCTTGTCCCATCGCACACGCCAAGCTCCAGCTCTACAAGCTCGGACGCTACCCACGGCATGGGGTCAGCCACGGGAGTTGGTCCGTCATCAAGGCGCCCCGAGCTTACGCCTTCGCCATCCTTTCTTTGTGGCCTTGCTCGGAGCGCAACAGGCGTGCCAATGGCTCCTCCCTTGGTCACGGTTGGTAGCTGGCTAGCCTCGATCCTGGAGTCTTCTTCAAGCAGCGGGCCTTGTTTGGTTCGGGCCCCTCGCGAGGGTCAGCTGGCGCCAGGGGCCGCCCCAGCTCCCAGTCCCAACCGGGAGGTGGTGCGCCACTCAATGCTCCACCCGCAGCCCCCGAGGTGGAGGACGAGGTGGGCCGAGCGTTCGAGCTCGAGCGTGGGTGCATCATGGTCCGCCATGAGCTCTTCCAGGAGGAGATGGGAGCGATGAACCGCCTTGGTGAAGAGCTTGTTGGTGTCAACTCATGTCTAGAGGCTGAAGGTCTTTGGTTGGTAGAGGAGCGGCGCAAGCTGCGAGTGGCCATCAACCTTGGTCGTTACCATCGTGACCTTGAGAACGCGAAGGCCGAGGCATCCCTCAAGATTGCAAATGAGGCCCGCTCACGAGCTTTGGAAGAATCTCACGAGGCTGATCGCCGCCGCGAGGCTGCGGAGGAGCGCACGTGGGAGCTCCAGGCCTGGAGCGCGTCCCTTGAGCAGCAGGTCGAGGCGCGCGGGGCCGCCCTTGCATCGATGAGGGGGACGCCCGCGGAGGAAGAGGAGGTCCGGCAGCGAGAGGAGACGCTGGCCCTAGAAGCCGTGGAGCGCAGCCTCGTGCTCGAGCGACTGGAGACAAGGGAGCGTCAATTCGCTCAAGCTGAAGATGTCGTTGGGGCCCGCGAGGCCAGAGTCGAGGAGGAGATCAATCACCGGGTGGCCGAGGTTCGCCCAGATCTGGAGGGCTGGTATGACTTGAAGCTGAAGCTCACCGGTCAGGAGGGTGCGGGCAGGGCCGCCGCCCTCAGGCCCAGGTTGGACGAGGCCGAGAGGCGTGCGGAGGCCACAACCGCCGCCCTGGTTATGGCGCAGGTGGACTTGGCCTACGCCCGCGCCGAGCTGGTTTCCCTCCCGAGACGAATTGACGATGCCGAGGCCGTCGCTCGGCAAAACAGGGAGGAAGTGATTCAACGCCGAACGCTGGAGCGCGAGCATGCTCCTATGCTTCAAGACCTTCGGAACAAGGCCAACGCCACCCTGGGTTATATCTGCGACGAGAACGCCCCGACCCCTCACTCAAGTGACTACGCCAGCCACCTGACCTTCTTCACCGAGGTGGGGACGCGCCTGGAAGCTCAATCTACCAGAGCTCGGCAGCTTGTGGAGGAGAGGGGTCGTGGCCTGCTTCAGCGCGCCTTCTCCCGTGTCTTCAGCCACCTTCTGAACGCCGACCCCAACTTCGACTTTGACGCCGCCATTGCCCCTGTACCCATGGCCGTCCAGGGAGACCTGGCGCGTTGGGTAGAGGACCATGTCGATGCGTTGGACAGGGCCTTCACCTCGGAGAACGATGGGGTGGTGGTCATCGCAGACGAAGGTGACATGGTCGACGATGGTGATGGGGGCGTTGCCGACAGCGGCGATGATTCCGATGAAGATGATGACGATGCGAGTGTCGCGTCCATGGACGATGCAGCGAGCGATATCTCTGGCTGATCCCATATTCTCCTGTTGTTTTATTCTGCACGCAAAACTTGGGCGTGGCCCTTGGAAAACTTTTAAGAGCATTTTGAGAGGGGGAGCCCCTCGTGTAAGCAAATCACAGTTTTTACTTTCCTATGCCATGTGGGTATGTGTCCTCGTGAGCTCATGAAGCTGGGGGTGAGTTTCCCGGCGTGGTTTACCTTAGTCAGCGCCAACTTAGGGCTGGGTCGTGAGGTGACGAGTTCCTGAGAACCCTGCGGAGCTTATCGCCCCGTTTGAGGGGGCCCCGCAAGGGGGTGAGCACCAGGCATAGTGCTAGCGCGTGCTCCGCATGGTCCAGCTCGCGAGGAGCTTTGCGAGGGAAAGACGATGGACGTGAGTCCCAAACCAAACAAGATCCAGAAGGCGAGAAATGGCTCGAACGAGAAAAGGCACCCCCCGCGTGCATCGATAAAAAATCAGCTTCAACTTAAGTCCAGAATCATAAAGCAAAGCCACAGAAAGAGAGATCCAAAGCAATAGGCCGCGTCCAGCACCTAGTCTAGTCTTCGGGTCTTCAAGTCTTCTCACCAGCGCGGACCTAAGTATTGTCCACTAGGCATGGGAGGGAGCCCCAGGGCCTGAGGTCGGTGCTCCTGAGACTCCGGGGCGTGTATAGACCCAACTCATTATTACGTGAGAGTGTTACGGGCGGCGAGCTTCACAGGCACCCGGCCTTCTTCACAGGTACCGGCCTTTCTTCATATCGCCAGACGAGGGCCCCGCCTTGCGCCACCCTTGACCTCCTTTGAGACGACCGGAGACCAGGACGACACAAAGGAGGGAAAGAGGACGCCAGTGGTTCCCTCGGCGACCACGGGTCCTCTGCCGGGGGAAGGGTCGTTGAAGCCACCCGGCAGAGGGCCTATCTCCGGGTGTCCCCGGGTTTCGCGTGCCTTGGGGAGGGGCCTTGCTCCTAGCTCCCTCCCGGCGGCCCCCAGCATGTCTCCCTTGTTGAAACGGGTGCCGCCCTGCTAGGGTCGCCGGTCGATGCTGCAACCTGATTCATCTGCAGCCCATGGTTAGCATAAGCTTGTTCCTGACAGGTCAGTGGTACCCTGTAGTTGCCGTCGCCGGCGCGATCGTCGTGGTTCTTCACTGGCTCTTGGAAGGCTTCGACTCCTAGCGCCCCTTCTCCCCAATCTTCTCCATGAGCCGATGTCGTCCTCTGGTGCATACCCTTGGTCCATCATGCAGGGCACGTAGGCTTTCGGGGCCATCACCCTGAACACCTCGCCGTGGTGCCCCACGCTCCATGTTGCTCCGCTCATGATGGCGTCCTGGGGATGATAATATGGCATCCGGCCGGGACCATGGGGGTGACGCTCGCGCTCATGCTTGTCGAGGGCGGCATGGGGGGGGGGGTTGGAGCCCCCTACGCCGTCGGCCGTGCTGATGTTGACGAAGCCCACGAGCGTAGTCGATGGCGCGCAGCTGTAGTGAGGCTCGGCACGCGACCTTGCAGTGGCCTGGGGGGAGTCGATAGCAGAAGGGTGGCGCTCCCGACGCCGGTGCGTCCAGCAACTCAGCTACGCGCTCAAGCATCGTGTCCCGGCCGCTCTCCATCAGCCTGCATCGCAGCAGCTCCCTTGCCACTGTGAGTGCTGCTCGCATGTTCGCTTGCTCCCGCCGTGAGTGCGGCGTTGTTGCTGCGGCGTGACTCGCTGCTCTCGCCGCGGCTCGTACTTGCCGCGGGGTGAGGGTGGATGATGCCTGGCCGCGCTGTCCATGCCCAGCGGAGCTTGGTGGCGCCCGCACCGCTTAGGTTTCAGGGTCGAGACCTTCGTGTGCAGGCGGCACCGTCTGGGCCGGCTAGGCTGCCCAGCTGTCAGATCTGGCCCTTGGGTCGCTAGACATTGTAGCCGGTGAACGTCGGAGAGCTGGTTGGCGGAGAAGAAGCTCCGAAGCACCCCTACCTGGCGTGCCAAATGTCGGATGTGGGGTTCTGGCAAACCCTTAAGGTTCGAACACTAGGGTGCGCGTGAAGTCTTCCCCTCCTATCGATCTACGCTCTAGCTTGCTAAGATCTTGCGGACGAACTCGACGAACTCACAACACAGAAAGACACGGGGTTTATACTGGTTTGGGCCACCGTTGTGGTGTAATACCCTACTCCAGTGTGGTGGTGGTGGATTGCCTCTTGGGCTGATGATGAACAATACAAGGGGAAGAACAACCTCCTGAGGTTGAGGTGTTTTTGTGCGTATGAACTTGTGGTGTGAGGATTCGACTTCCTCCAGCTCAGATCCCCTCAATCTCCGATGAGCCCCTCTACTATGGTGGTGGCTAGTCCTATTTATAGAGGCCCTGGTCCTCTTCCCAAATATTGAGCGGGAAAGGAGCCAACAATGGCGGGCTGATTTGAAGGGGGACAGCTAGTACAAGTTATCCTGACAAAAGGTAGTCTGCGCCTGTGAAAGGCTCTGGGGTGACGCCGTCTTGGGCTCCATGATGACCTCCGCCTTGCCGTCCGCCTGGTCTTGCACTTGTTGCACCGACATGGCAACCTTTGCCTGAGGCCTCGGTAGTCCGCGGCTGCGCTTGCCTCCCTTGCAGCAAAGAGGAAACAAGGACGCTGCGCGCGTTGGCGCCCGCCTGGTGTCGATCGTCATGGCTCACGTCACGAGAGCCTCGTGAGGTTCGCCTCGCCTTGATATCTCCGCTCCTCGTGAGCCTGCCTAGCTAGGCCACTCTAGAGGAGGTCTTGCGCCGTATTCCTCACGAGGCTTGGCCCCTCGCGAGGGTCTTGGATGCTTTGTTGGTGAAGATGGGCCGTACGGCCTGCTACTTGGCCACGCCGCGGGCCGCAGGCAGGCAAGTCTGGGGACCCCCGTTACCAGAACGCCGACACCATCACATCTGAAGCACACCACCTATGCTGACAAAGGCAAAAGCAAGGTATTGGGTCTAGGTAAGGTTGCAATCTCAAAGGATCGACACATGGACAAAGTCATGCTTGTTGAGTCCTTAGGGTTCAACCTGATGTCTGTCTCAATGCTTTGTGATCTTGATATGGTGGTTGTCTTTGGCAAGTATCGTTGTGTTGTGATCATGGAAGCTGACAATTCCAAAGTCTTCGAAGGCTTTAGGAGAGCAGATTTGTATATTGTTGATTTCTCTATAGGACCACAACCTGCTACATGTCTACTTGCAAAAGCTTCAGAAGGCTGGCTATGGCATCGACGACTTGGTCATGCTGGCATGAGGAATCTGCACACGCTCTCAAAGAAGAAGCATGTCATTGGCATTGAAAATGTCAAATTCCTCAAGGATCACTTATGCGGAGCCTGTGAAGCTAGAAAGATGACCAAGGCCAAGCATCCAATGAATACTATCATGACTACTACTCGACCATTTGAATTGCTTCACATGGATCTCTTTGGCCCCACTCATTATGCCACATTTTCTAATGTTGCATGCTTATATGGCTTTGTCATTGTTGATGATTACTCTCGATATACATGAGTCCATATTATCACTTACAAAACTGAAGTGCAGGAAGTCTTCAAATGATTTTCCTCGAGGGCTTCAACCAACTTTGGTGTGAAGATCAAGCACATCAGGAGTGATAATGGAACTGAGTTCAAGAACACTGGCCTTGATGACTATCTTGATGAACTTGGTATTACTCAGGAGTTATCTGATCCTTATACTCCTCAGCAAAATGGCGTCATGGAGCGGAAGAACAAGACTCTTGTTGAGATGGCCCACACTATGCTTGATGAGTACAAGACGCCTCCTCGCTTCTGGCCTGAGGCAATTGATACTGTGTGCCACATCATCAACAGAGTATATCTTCACAAATTCTTCAAGAAGACTGCCTATGAACTCCTAACTGACAAGAAACCCAATGTGAGTTATTTCAAAGTCTTCGATGATAAATGTTGGATTAGAGATCCTCATCACAGTTCGAAATTTGCACTGAAAGCACATGAAGGTTTTATGCTCGGTTATGGTAAGGACTCACACACCTACAGAGTCTTCAACACCCGTCATCACAAGGTTGTTGAAACTATAGATGTGTGGTTCGATGAGACTAATGGCTCGCAAAGAGAGCACCTACCTCCTGTGACAGATGAAATACCTCCTAAGGAATCTATTAAGCTCAAGGCTACAGAGGATGTCATTCCTACTAAAGAATCTGCTGAAGAAGTTATTATAGAACATGAAGAACGTCATGCTGGTGCACCTGAGGAAAATGGTGCTGAAGAAAATGCTGATCAAATTCCTCAACGTCAACCGCTCATCCTCGCGTCGCAAATGAAGTGCAAATTGAGAAAATAATCAGCGACATCAACATTCCAGGTCCTCTCACATGCTCAAGAGCTTCACATTTATCTAACTTTTGTGGGCACTTTGCTTTCGTCTCTATCACAGAGCCCACTAAGGTAGATGAAGCATTTTTTGAGCCTGAGTGGATTCAAGCTATGCAAGAGGAATTACAACAATTCGAGCTCAACAACGTCTGGGAACTGGTCAAACATCCAGATCCTCGCAAGCATAATATCATCGGCACAAAGTGGATCTACCACAACAAGCAAGATGAAAATGGCCATGTGGTGAGGATTAAAGCACGACTTGTAGCTCAAGGTTACACACGGGTTGAAGGAATTGGCTTTGATGAAACTTTTGCACCCATTACTATACTTGAGGCTATTCGCATATTACTTGTTTTGCTAACCATCATGATATCACTTTATATCAAATGGATGTGAAAAGTGCATTCCTCAATGGTAAGCTTGAGTAAGAAGTATATGTTGCTCAACCCCCAGGTTTTGAAGATCCAAAGAATCCTGACAAAGTATTCAGACTCAATAAGGCCCTCTATGGCCTGAAGCAGGCCCCATAGGCGTGGTATGATACTTTGAAGGAATTCCTCGTGAAGAAAGGCTTCAAACCCGGTTCACTCGACCCTACTCTTTTCACTAAATCTTATGATGGTGAACTATTTGTGTGCCGAATATATGTTGATGATATTATCTTTGGCTGTACTGACCAACGTTATACTAATAAATTTGGTTATATGATGAGGGATGAATATGAAATGTTTATGATGGGAGATTGAAATTCTTCTTATGTCTTCAAATTCGTCAACAACGCAATGGCATATTCATATCTCAGGAGAAATAACTCAAGGATGTACTGAGGAAATTCGGCATGCAAGGCGTCAAAATTCCTATGCCCACAAATGGCCATCTATGCACTGATGAAAACGGTATTAACTTCGATCAAAAGGTATACCGCTCCATGATTGGTTCTTTATTGTACTTATGTGCATCTAGGCCAGATATAATGCTTAGTGTTTGCATGTGTGCCCGATTTCAAGCTACACCGAAGGAATCACACCATAAGGCTGTGAAACATATTCTTTGATATCTAGCTCACACACCAACACTTGGATTATGGTACCCCAAGGGCTCGGCTTTTGATCTCATTGGATATTCTTACTCTTACTATGCTGGTGATCGTGTGGACCGCAAGTCAACATCTGGTACATGTCATTTCCTCGAACGATCTTTGGTCTGTTGGTCCTCGAAGAAATAGAACTGCGTATCTCTGTCTACTACTGAAGCTGAGTACATTCCTGCTGGTTCTTACTGTGCTCAATTGCTGTGGATGAAGCAAACTCTCAAGGACTATGGCGTCAACGTGAAGAACGTGCCTCTCTTCTGTGACAATGAGAGTGCCATCAAGATTGCTCACAACCCAGTTCAGCACTCGAAAACAAAGCACATTCAGATTCGTCATCATTTTCTTCATGATCATGTGTTGAAGGGAGACATTTCTATTGATCATGTGAAGACTGAAGAACAACTAGCCAATATCTTCACAAAGCCCTTGGATGGGAAGAGATTTAGCAAGTTGCGGTGTGAGCTAAATATCTTAGAATATTCGAATGTTCTTTGAGAAGGACACTCATCCTAACACTTATGCAAAATTGATGACTTAGATGTGCAACACATGAAGAAACGTTTTTCTTCAATCAATGAAGACTAACACTCTAAGTGTGAAGAAATTAACAAAGAATCTGATTCTCAGAACCCTACGACAATTGTACGCGGTGTCTGAAATCATCATTCTTATACGGTGGGTCACGCCACCACAAAATGTTGAAAATCTTCAATTTGAGCTTTTCCTGAGTTCTTTCAATTTCCTCAGTTGTTTTTCAACTTTGCATTGTCTTCACTGTTTCCATCGTTTTTCTTCATTGGCTATATATATATATGCTATATATATAGGCTCGCTAAAATGTGCCCGAGCGTACTGTGCTTATAGTGCGCTCCGACCCACCCTAGGCGCACCACATGGTTAAGTAACCACCCAATGAGAAAATGAATCACAAGACGTCCTGTCCGCTCACCTCCCGCCTGACGAAGCGACCGTAATTAGGACAATAGCCTATGGTAATCCAAACTGATACCTTTACGAGAATGAGATAGATGGAACAACAGTAACCGAGAGTAGCTATAGTAAGGCAATTACCATGCGTCTCCATTAAAAAATTAGCACCGCGTACACACGTGACTATGATCCACATACACAAACAATCAATTTGTTGGCAATTGGCTTCTTTCTAAGACGTAACAAGATTACCTTTTGATCCTACTAAAATGCATTACCATCCAACTATGGTTGATTACCATGTTCTTAAATATTACGTGCGGGTCTGATTAGGCGATGTGAGAGGCTGGAGGGTGCAGTAGTAACCATTTAAATTAGGTTACTATATTTTTTCGGTTTACTACTAGAAGACTGATTGAAAACATTACTTCAGCGGAAGGACCAATGGGGTGCAACGACAACCAAACTAACTACATTACTATCTATTCCAGAGTATTACTATACTGCCTAGGGCAAACAGAGCGGACGGGGGATCGGAGGGGCACCGTGGTAACCAAATTTATTTGGTTACTATATTTGCCAGGACAATTACTATAGGTGGGAAAGAAAATTACTAAT
Organism: Triticum urartu; assembly: GCF_003073215.2. Lineage (NCBI taxonomy): Eukaryota > Viridiplantae > Streptophyta > Magnoliopsida > Poales > Poaceae > Triticum > Triticum urartu. The sequence goes on from NC_053023.1 coordinate 361,069,808, forward strand.
TCAAGGAAGCGGCTGATCCGGGTGGCCGGAGCGCAGAATTAGCAATTTGCGCTCCCGCTCACTTTAGCCCATCCGTATATATATATATATATATATATATATATATATATATGTTTATGTCCTCTACAACATTCACTTATGGCTAATTCTTCAACTTGCTATTTCTGCGAAGTGAATGTGATCGGACCCTACCCCCTCTATGCTAAACTCAACCCATTCTATTCACAAATTCTTCATGCGCGTTCTATTTGAAACTCGTTCAAAATCTTCACCGTGTCCTTGTCAACTGAAGAAATTGCGAACGGAACTTTAAAACCTATCTTATCTAAGTTTTCGGCTTTGCCGCTCAAACCGTTCCACATCCCACGACAACACTTATCCATTCACCCATGATCTCACATGATCTCCACTTCTCAGTACGTGGCTCACACATGTCAAGCGAATGAGAAGGGTCAGGGGCACGTTCGTCCAAATTCCTCGGGCGAACAATTTTCCACCATGGCTATAAATACCCCCTCCCCTTCCTCACTTCTCTTTTCTACGCTCGACCTCACTCCAGCTCGAGCTTCTCAAACCCTAGCGCCGCCGCTACTTCATCGTCGCCGGTGAGGAAGAGCTTCACTGCCTCGACCTCATCACTGTCGTACTCGCACCGGCCGCGCATTTCTTCACTCCGCCGCCACCGTAGCTGTCTTCCTCTGCCGAGTTAGGGCGTGGAAGATCTGCACTGACAAACTTCACATCTGCACTTCCCAATTCATCGTGTTCTTCGTACAGGGTAATTAAAAGTTACTTTTACTGCCCTCTTTGATTCAGATGATTTCTACAAAATCCTCAAAGGTGTTTTTCTTCAAATCTTCACACACTAAAACACCTCACATGTCATCTATTCTTGATTCGTTTCTCTAAGGTATGTTTTTCTTTAAGATTCCTCAGATGTGTGGATTTTCGATCTATACATCTCTGGAACCTAAGACAAAGAATGCTTAGTGAAATTCTTCAAGACTCATCTGGTCAAATTCCTCAAACTTGTTCTTTTTGAAAAACCTCTGAGAACGCATATGACCTCTCCAAATTCCTCGCAACTATACTCTGTTCATAGGTACTCATGTCAGCTGCTGAATCACTAGGTTCTCATCAACTTAACTCACTTGCAGCATTCCTCGAAGAAAAGTTGCATACATCTTCAGAGAATTCCATTATTCAAATTCCTCAACTGAAGAAAATGACTGACGGTAATAAGCCACAGAAAGGAGGAAAGAGGCCTGAGGTCAATACTGCTTTTGCGATGCCTGATGACATATACAAGGACTATTGCACTCCTGATGAGGCCACTCATGGAAAGGAAACCAAGAATGAGCACAAAGTGCGCATCCAAAGAATAGAGAGGAGATGGGCAAGAGAGTAGATGGATTACAGATATGTTACTCCGAAATACATGAAGAAATTTGCTCTAAATCCTCCATGCCCAAGACCTCCGTTGGCACCTGGCCAAGAAGCAGATCCCGCCAGCCTCAAGTGCGGTGAGGATTATCTTGATGAATGGGCCAAGCGCCAGGCCAAGTTGGCCAGACAAGCAAGAGAAGCAGTGAGGAAATTGAACGAAGAATCTGCCGCTGCTGAGGCCTCTGCAAGCAAGCGAAAGAAGGCCATGCCAAAGAAGCCTGCTCACAAGCCAAGTGCTTCTCCATCAATGCCATCACGGCCAAATTCCTCAGCAATGCCGTCTCGGCCAAACTCTTCAAATCCCTCACGGCCGACTCCTCATGCTGCTCCTAAGTCCTCAGCTGCTCCGCCAAAGTCCTCAGCTGCTCCGAAAAAATCCTCAGCACCTGCGCATCTCGCCTCGTGCCAAAGGACGAAGGGCATCTCTATTGCCTCAGGAGCATCTACTAGTTCCTCAGCACCACTGCATTCTTCAACCGGTCCCATTCTGTTGAAGACCAAGGAAACTGCTGGACGAGGCTCTCAACCAAGTCCTCAAAAGAAGCAGGTCGCCTTCCAAGTGCCGTCTGAGGAAGACGAAGCTGATGATGAGGAACTTGCCGAAATCATCAGAGACAGGCAAGTCAAGGCCGCTAGAGCCAAGGGAACAAGTGTGCCTCTGCTTTTGGATCCAAAGTTGATCCTTGAGTACATTGACTTATGGCACAAGGACCCAAATACTCCCATGCCTGATTTCAAGCTGACACCTGGCCAAAGTCATATGTTGAATCATTTCATACAAGAAGAAAAATGGAAGTTTGAGAAGGCCATGCAGATCAAGAAAGCGCAGTACAAAAAGGAGTGCTACCTGAAGAAAAATGTTGTCTCTATGACAACTGAAGAACTCATCAATATATAGTCTGAGATCAAGAAACTGAGTGATGAATTTGACGCATACCATGCTGATTGGCTGGGATCCATGGTTCGTTTTGTGAGACTCGCTGACAACTTCACTTCAAATGTTGCAGTCCCAACGCAACCGGAAATTCCTCAGGCCGAAGCATCTGCTCAGCCGACTGAAGAAAATGCCAGCACCGCTGATGACAATCAGGCTGCTGAAGAAAATGTGAGTTCCAGGGCTGATGACTGCATTCCAGCCGCTGAAGAAATTGCCAGGGCATCCAATTGTGGTGCTCCTGAAGAAAATGAAAAAGTCAGGGCAACTGCATCAGTTGTGCCTGAAGAAACTCTACCAAATTCCTCTGCTCCTCCTGCGCCTACTCCAACTCCGATCTTTCCATCTGCTTCAGATGAGAAGAAGACTAAGGCTGCAGAGCGTGAAGCAGTGAAGAAAAGGAAGGCATCAGCTTCATCAGATTCTTCAGCTCTGAAGAAGATGAAGTCTTTGACTAGCTCGTTTGCAAACCCAATTGATGATGTTCCTATCTCAACCATGCCATCAAAGGACCTTGTTCCTTTTGAGGAAGAATATGTGATTCCAAGTGAATCCGATGAAGAGAATCCCTCTGCTGCTTCGATAGAGCAGATGGATGAAGAAATTGAAGTGGATACAATCCCTTCAACACCAGTTGTCTCCTCGCCTATGCCTCAGTTTACTGCTGAAGAGGCCGGCGTTGAAGAAATGGAAGATGAAGATGTGGACATTGGCTGTACCACACCCGTGCTAAGTGATGACTTTTGGGAGGAAGATGAAGATGTGGACATTGGCTGTACCACACCCGTGCTAAGTGATGACTTTTGGGAAAGTCAGCACCCCAACTCTCCACTCTTCACCCCATTGCAAAAAATCCCCCAGTCCCCAGTAACTACTGTACAAATGGGATCTGATGAACCACATGCCACACCGTCTGTCCATGAAGAAATTCCAACCACTAGTGCTGAAGAACATGTAAATGAAGAATTGAAGTCCTAGGCTGGCACTGAAGAAGTACCTGAAATTCCTCAGCCTGTGGAACCTGAGATTGAGATCCCGAAGGTTGTGATGCAATTGACTGACACAACTCACCCCAAGCCAAAGGATCCATTCTCAGAGAAGCAGAAATTCAAGGCTGATGATTTATTCGGTGAGCACGTGTTCTTCACTGACTACAACCCTTCTGATTCTGCTCGTCTTAGAAGGAAGCGCTTCTGGACTGTCAGCCATGCCAACTTCTATTCTTCACTTCTTTTCAACAAGGACAAAATTTTCTACCATGAGCATATTCCTCATGTGGACATGGAATCATTGCCTTGTTTCACTCATGTGCTCAGTGTTCTTCATGACGCAGGCCTCCTCAACTTTTGCACTGACATTGTTGATTGGAATGAAGAGCTCATTCTTCAGTTCTACGCTACACTGCATATCACAGGTGATCCTGAAGATATCAACACCTGGGTCTTGGACTGGATGACCGATAATACTCATTATAAGGCACCAGCCTCTGAATTGCTTCACGCCCTGCCCATCAGTCCACCCAATGAAGGAGCTCGCTGCATGTACCAAGAACCCGAACTCACTGCTCATTACATGCAAGTGTTAATGAAGCCTCTGAAGCCCGGTCAAGCCCCAAGAACCAAATTCCTCGTGAAGGATTTACTCTATGTGCCCAGAACCGTCTATCGCATTCTGACGGGGACAATGAGTCCCATCAAAGGCCACGACTCATCTGATGAGGAAATAGTTGGCATCATGAAGAATCTGCTATTCAACATCATTCATAGCATTCATATCAACTATCACGATTTCTTCATGAGGACTCTGGCAAATGCTGCACTTTCTCCGTTTGAGCTGAAGCCTTATGCACCTTGGATTATGAGATTCCTCAGGACAAGGTCTTCACTCAACTTCAAGGATGACTTTCAGAATCACCTCAGCTACTTGCCCTCGATTGAAGTCCTCAAGCAGATTTTTTTCTTCAACTGATGAAAAAGGTAAGGCTCCTGCTGTCATTGATGAATGTATTCGTCCATTGGATGGTCAGTTTCACAAAGCTGCATCTTATTCCACCAATGATGACTCTGCCACTCATGATTCTGCTGCCCATGCCTCCAAGCCAAATCCTCAAGCCACTATTCCTCGTGTGACGACTGACCGTGAGCTTCTGCTTAGTCTTCACCAGAAGGTGGATCGAAACCATAAATGGGTTAAGCGACAGTTTGGTTCATTTCTTCACAACATGACCGCTACACACAATGCGGTGAAGAAAAACCATTACTATCTCCATGAGGTTTTCGGTTGCACCTGTGCTATACGGTCCCATGTCTATAGTGAAGAAGATCTGAAGAAAATGGGTCTCAAGGAATATTTTGACTGGTCTGCACCTCCACCGAAGAAATTCAAGAAGGTCAAGGTCCCTTCCTTGGTGGCCAGCTCTTATTCTTCATCGCGCGACACCAATGAGCATGAAGACTTGGACGATACTGCAGCAGGCCCCACATCAACACACGAACCCAACAACGCTGGCGCTCCTTCATCAACTTGATATTCTTCAGGGGCGTTAGTCCTCATTTTCGATCCTTTTGGTCATTTGATGACAAAGGGGGAGAAATTTGAGATAGTCTTCAAGCGGGTCTACCTTATATGGGCGTTTTTTATTAAGTTACAACTCTCGTTCTTCTGAAACTTTATTGGATCGAGTTGTAAACTTAAACCCGATGGTGCTCTGATACTTTTGATGTGTTTTTCTGCATGCCTATTCCTCATATATGTTAATGCACGCATGCTGAATTACTCAGTCACCATATTTCATCATGCATTTCAAAATCTTCATATTATGTCAAATGCGTGTATGAATTACAAGATATAGGGGGATATCTCCATGATTCTATTCTTCAAAGCGTGCAATGCTTCAAAAGCAAATTCCTCACTATGCACATCTTCAGGGGGAGTTCTTCTATATCTTGCAATCAAATTCCTCAATATCAGTATTTACACTTCATATGTTTATCCCCGTTGAAAACTTAACCTATATTGTCATCAATCACCAAAAAGGGGGAGATTGTAAGTGCATCTAGTGCCCCTTGGTGATTTTGGTGTACTGAAGACTTATAGGTTAAGGGACTAATGTGTTTATAAGTGTACACAGGTCTATAAGACTATGAGGAGTTTGATATTTATAGAGAAAGTCGACCCCTAAAAATGAAGTTCTTCGACTGAATACTTTTGATTTCTGAAGACTTTCTGAAGACTTTGAAAGTGAAGAAATTGGTGTCACCTTGAAGACTTGGTATTCATTCGAGGAACATGAAGCGTGAAGACTTTTGTTTTTGTAGTTTCATTTTCTCTTTTTTGAGTCATAGGAAATGCCGTACTGTTAAAGGGGGTCAAGGAAATACTAAGGAAAAATTTCCATGTGATGTTCAACTCAAATCCTACACCTACCAATCCCTTCTAGTGAAGCCATTGGAAATCTCATACAGTTCAGTCATATTCTTCAGTGACAGAGACGAAGTTCTTCTGGTCTCTGAGGAATTTGTTCTGACTGAGGAGTTAGGAATTCGCCAGTGCGGATTGCCTACATAGTGAGGAACATGATAGCCCTGAGGAATTTGATACTCAAATTTCCGACCGTTGCCGTGCCTTGTGCGAGCTATCCTAAAATATCTACCCACCTAATAGTCATACAATTGAAGGGCATTTATGTCTTATCATGTCGGGCTGCTCCCTAGGCTATAAATAGCCGCCCCCTACAACCACTAGCTGGTTGGCTGCTCCGAGAGAAACTGACACTTGTCATTTGAGAGCATCCCATCCTCCGAGGACTTTGAGTGAAAATCATCAAGTGAGGAAAACCCAAACACCTACAAACCCCAAGTGATTGGGCATCACTGAAGAGATTGATCCTTCATGGATCCGACGCTTGTTACCTTTGAAGACTATGCATCTTCCAGACGGTTAGGCGTCATGGTCTAGAGCATCCAAGAGGAATTGTGGATCGTCGGGTGACCGAGTTTGTGAAGGTTCGGAAGTCACCTAAAGACTTACCACGAGTGATTGGGTGAGGTCTGTGTGACCTTAGCTCAAGGGAAATACGGTGAGGACTGAGTGTTCTGAACTGCGTATTCAGGACTAGGTGTTCGGGACTGTGTGTCCTCAGGTTTAAATACCTAGCTGCCCTAACCAGACGTACAACGGTCACAACAGTTGGAACTGGTCTACCAAATCATTGTCTTCACCAAGCTACCTGGTTCCATTTCCTGAGTTATGTGTTGAGTGCTTGTTCATATCTGTTTGAAGACTTTGACTGAGGACTTTCTCAAATTCCTCAGTTCAATTTCTTCAGTCTGTTTGTCTTCATCATGTGTCATCCTGTGTTTACGCTTTCTGTACTCTGTGCTTGTCTTCATTTCATCATGATGACCATGCTTGTGTTATGTTATGTTTACTTCTAAGTACTTATTCCGCTGCAAGTAGTTCTTCGCTAAGAAGTTTCCTCACCCTGAAGTTCCTCAGTGAAGAATTCATAAAAATCGCCTATTCACCCCCCCTCTAGTCGATATAATGCACTTGCAAATTGGTTAGCTAAAGGTCCCACTTGAGTTTCCAAATGCATGTCGCGACATATAGAGAGACAGTAGAATTGCATTTTTTTGTCCTTGTTGACTGTACTTTCTTCTCCATACCAAATCTTAGTTGTTATTTCAAAGCAAACATTGGTTGCTAACTACCCTTTGCGTGGTTTGCAGCTTTAGATCTGCCATCCCACTGCCACGGTCAACACTATACTCATCATGCTTACGATTTCCCCATTTTATGATGACCACGATCAGCCTACATAGTTCGTGTCGTAATATTACTGCTCCACCCATTGAGCTAAACAAGCTTAGTTGTACAAATTCAAATATGATATTATGTTGATATTAGTAAAACTTAGAGAGATTTAATTGGTCAGCTAAATGTTCCTACTTTAGTTTTGAAATGCATGTGAGCCACATATGGAGAGACCAGAAGGAATATTATTTCTCTGTGCGCTCTGGTTCATCATGGGTGGGCAACATACATTGTATAGAAAGACTTGTAATATCTTCAATCTGCTTGCTCTTCTGCTCTTCTTTAAGATGATCCTTGTTGGGAAGAGTAGCAGAGACATTTGCAATCAACTGGTCAGGTCGAGTTGTTCTCCCTTAGTATATTTTGAATCTGTCAGGCCAGGTCGACTTGTTCTTCTTTACTAGTTGTTGAAGTTTTCATCTGCAAAGTATCATCACTTCTGGAGCTCTCATATTTTAAGTAGTAGGACACATTATATCAATGCACACACCAAATTACAGCATGCGTGGCATCTCTTAGAAGAATTGCGGAGATAGTACAAAGGGGTTTAAAGGGAGGTAGTATTGGATTAGAATCACTCCTGCTTTACAAAGATAATCTCACTTGTTTTTATGTTTTCATGCATGTCAGGTATTGAACATTATCAAAATGAATATGAGAATGGCCGCACGAGAAGAATATTGCAAAATAATCCACTAGCTAACAAACTTGGCATGGTGGAGGATGGCCTATCTTATTCACCCATCAAGGTGCTTGCTCTAACTTAGCACAGTTGTATTGGTCGCACATATTTTGTAGCTGACCTCTTGCATTACTTCTACTTTGTTACACCATCTACTTAGTTTAAGCATCATATATGAGTATATGCCACACCTATCCATTTTCTGTACCTATTCCATGTGTCATCATACTATGTTTTTCCAGTAAAATGTTGTTCTTTCGTAATAGATGTCCAAAAGGAAGAGGGTGAGTGAAGATCCTCAAGGAGTACAAACTAGGTATTTGGAAATGGTAGTGATACCTGTTAAATCAGATATATCAGCAGCCATAGAAAACACAGGCCCAACTGCACCACACTTCACCCCTACTCCACTGGCCTAACCCCTATTAGAACTGCTGAGAGCCCAGCGTCAAGTACTGTCTATGATATCAATTCAAAATTTGAACTCCTAAATTTCTGCATGTGCCTTACCTTCTCTCTTGTATGAAAACTAATTTCAGATGAATCTCCTTGCTCAAAGGATCATAGGTTCTCACAACAATACTGGGCACTGCATTGCTCTTGTCAGTACCTCATGCCCTTTGTCAGCATACTTACACTCACTGCTGTTTGATTATGTAGCATCACTGTAAATGTTCGCTTCTTTATCCTCCCTTTGCTTCAAATTGTAAGATCTATATTTACTCTTAGATAAATGTAGAATTACCACAATGGTTATGAAGTTTTGGATTGCTCATGGAAGTACCTGTTGTCATGTACTCCCTCTGTATCAAATTAATTGTTGATCAATTGGATGTATTTAGAACATAATAGTTGATTGAGCGACAAGTAATAACAGACGAAGGTGGTATTACTGTTATAACATCCCAAATTTTCAATTAGGAATGTTATACATTAGATCATCATTGCATATCATATTTTATTTGCTTTTGGTTTTGATCCTAGAAATTCTACGCAACTCAAGGACCCACACAGAGAGTTGGGGATTTCGTTATTTTCATATTTGAGTTCTCTCAAATTTTTAGAATAGGATCATTTGATTTTATTTATTTTATCATCAATTATTTCTATTACAAAAATATGAGAGAGGGAATAAAATGACTTTCCCAAAATAAAGAAATATTGAGGATTTAATAAAAAAATCAAATAAGATTTTATTTCGGAGTTTTTCGGTGTTTTATTTGAATTTAGGAAAAATGTGCGTTTTTCAAAATTGCATTTAGGCCCCAAATAAATGTTCACCTTGTGACGCTTGATTTTAGAAACCCGTGAAAATTTATTTCGGAATTTTTGGAGCTCATTTAGTATTTCTTTTTATTTTTCTTCCGAGCGGAATTATTAAAAAAAAGGGAACCGACCTACGGGCCGTGTCCTATCCAGACTCCGGCCCGACTCGCCCTTTATAAGCCGGCCCACCCCAGGCCGAACCCTAACCCCAGGCCGCCCCAAGCCCCGCCCGCCACCGCCGCCACCCCGCCGCCGCCGCCGCCTGCGCCGCTGCCGCCGCGCCGCGCCGCCGCCGCCGTCGATCCCGCCGTGCCTTGAAATCTGTGCCGTCGGTTTTTTTAAAACCGATCGGTTTTCGTCGATTTTCATCGGTTTATTTTTTTAGTTTGGTTTTTTTAATAGATTGGGTTTTCCGGTTTATTTAAATAGCGAGCGTCCGTCCGTTCGTTCGCTCTAGCGAGCGTTCGTCGTTTTTCTTTTTCTCGGATTAAATCCGCGATTTTTCTGATCGCGATTCCTGATCCGATTTTCTTTTTAGTATAACTTTTCGCTCGTTTATCGGAATCAGGCGATTCAAGCGCCTGGAGTTTCATCTCGAAACCCTCTATCCGTTTAACCAACTCAAACAAGATTTTGCTACTGTAAAATTTGCCCTAGATCCAGATTAGTAGAACGAAGTTGTTTCTTTCGCCGTTTGACTTTCGTTGTTTCGTTCGATTTGATTCTTTTGCCAACTGGAGTTCTTAAGTTGAACCTTCTGGTTAGATCTCTTATTTGAGTTTTACCTGTGCATTAGATGAGTACTTATTGTATGCTTGTTTGTTTGTCTGCGATAGAATACCCGGAGTGCGCCGCTTCTTACTTCGAATCTCTAGGTTTCGCGGATCATCAGCAAGGCAAGTAACACTTTGATCATACCAATTCTACTACCCAGTTTTATTGCATTAGATCAACCCTCACACATTGCATGACTAGGATCTAATTAAATTGTAGGATGCGAAGTAGTTGAGGTAGTACCTATTACCTGATTATTATCGAACCTTTTGGAGTTACTTCTACGTTTGCTTATTATGCCATGCTATGCTAGTAGACGTGGATTGGGTGAGTGATATCCATGACAGATGTGAGTTGTGTTAATTAATGGTTTATCTAAGGTGGCAACTTAAACACACATCTGGGTGGATTGAGGCACCTGGGTATTCCAGGACTTGCCTGTTTTCTTTCGGACCGCCACCCAGGCTCAAAGGGATCATGAGACTATTCATACTAGAAACTTCCGTGTGCAGCCACCGGCTATTATGGGCTCTAGCATAGTTGACTAAGTCGTGCGAACTCTTATAGTGGTAGACTAGCAGATGTAGGGGATGTAGGTGGTACGGTCTACCCGATCGTAAGGTGCTAGCACTTCTGAAAGACTATGTATCGGTCATCCGTCTTCTCAAACACCATGTAGTGCGAGAAACCAAACGGAGGCGATCGAGTCTTGTGGGGAAAAGTGCGCAAACCTCTGCAGAGTGTAATAAACTAATCATGGTTAGCCATGTCCCCGGTTATGGACATCTTGAGTATCTAGTACCTGGATTATCATGTGAATCTCAACATGTTACTCTAAATTAATTTTGTTGGGTTATGTTTAATGATGATTACTTTAATTGGGATTGAGAATGCTATCAACCATTTTCAATGTTTAACAACCACCATGATAGTAATTAAATTTATTCCTTTGAAGTAGGGAAAAATTGGCTTTACACAAAACTGTAACCATAGAGCTTTCCACCAGCCAAATATGCATTTAGTAATAGCTGCTTCATTCCATTACTCTCTATGTGTTACATTGCCATCATATTCCATGTGCTGACCTGTTTCGGGATGCAACGTTAATGTTGCAGACTTTTCAGACGACAATTAAGGAGGCTTTAGGTCGTGGTTCTATACTCAGTGATGCCGTTGGAGTTGATGGACTCACTTATCTTCCAAGCCTTCCGCTGTTATCGTTATTAGATGGCCTTAAGCCATATTTATTATAATAAGTTCTCTTTTGAGACACTCGATGTAATAAGTGTGTGATTGGTACTCTGCTATAAATCCTCCGAGTACTGTGTGGTGTCAGCATTACTGATCTAGGGATGACACCAGAGCACAGAGATCAGACTGTTTGAGGTCTGGTCGCTACAACTGTACTTGTATCGCGAGATAGTTGATTGTCTAGCATTACTCTGTATCTTATCTGCCCTGCCCTCCACTTTCTCCAAATTATCATATCTACATTTACTCTTACCAAAATGTTGAATAAAGCCAATGCTACTGCACATGTTGATGTCTGCATTCCTCTTGTCAGTACCTTTTTCCTTGTAGCGTTGTACTTAATTAATTGCTATTTCATTACATATCATCAGTCTGCACCTGAGCTTCATTATTCTCTATTTCTTCCAATATTATTTGATCCATATTTACTCTTTGCAAAATATAAAATAATGGCAACGCTTATAAAGAAGTCTCTTTGGGGAATTTATTGAGTTATCCTTCCATCAACGTGGAGAAGGGCTTTGTCCAGCTCGTGTTAACATGTAATGTAAGTTCATCCTTCTGAAGCCTTCAAACTTTGTTCTAGTATAGATTTGGATAGGCATCATTTCCTCCACTGCTGTTTACTTTGCTGTTTACATCTGATTGGATGTTTGCAACAACTACCAGTTTTAAATTGTAGTTGTAAAAACATGTTCCTTATGTAGAATAGATCCATTTATTTGCTTATATAATTTTGAAACCTGTTACGTGTCTCCTTGTTTCTCTTTCAGAGTCATATCTCTTATGCCAGGCAGAACTTTAGGGAAGATAGTGAGCCAAACCATCTTGAGGAGATCGAGATGACCCCAAGGTCTTGTCTTGATGAAGAGGGTGAGTTGAAGCTACTCACCAGCAGCTGTGAGACAACCTTTGTGGAGTCGCTGCCTCAATCAGTTCGACTTCTTCAGTCCCAACTTAAAGTGGAAATGCTTGCTTCAGCTTAGCTTTGACTTGAAGTCAAAGATGCAATGAAGATCTTAGATGACTGCCTTGCGCACTATGATGCTATAAAGCTAGGGATGGAGCATCTAAGGTTGACACAACTGAGGTCTCATAAGCTTCTTCGGCTGCTTGTGGAGCCTGTCTTGGCCAGGCCTAGTGCCTTCTGAAGTGCTCTCCATTTTGTATATTCTTTTGTCGGCGCGTTTATATGCACTGGTGGCAACCTTTGATGCCAAATGTATATAATCTGCGGTCACGTTGCACTTCATTATTACCAGTAGCGAACTTTGATTCCCAGTGGATGTAATATGCCATAATTTCTTTATTGTATAGTCTAGGTTTATTCTTGGTCGGTACGCTGTAATTTAGGCCGGAAGGTTCAGTGGATCTTAGTGTTGTGAGTCTTTAGGTCGGCCCGTTACTCATATGGGCCAAAACGTGGGCCTATAATCATCTTGGGCCATTAGAAGGTCTAAACCTAGAGTTGTTTCCCGCCTTTAACAGGCCGAGTAAAGTTCTGGCCAGCTGGGCCAGAGAATACCATGGGCTTTTAACTGGCTAAAATCTAGATTGGGCTAGCATTGAGCCGAAAAATTCATGGGCCAATATAGGCCGAAACTGCCTAAGGCCCATGTTTGGCCCAAATAGGACGAGCAGTTAACACGCTAAAATATATCTCAGGCCTGTTTGGCCCAATAATATTATGGGCTTTAAGCAGGCTGGTATCCACGCGGGCCATAGGCCCGAAAGTGTCACGTACCATTACCAGATGGGTTGTAAGCAGGCCGGATTCAAGGCGGGCTGTAATTAGGCCCAACTGTTACACGTGCCATTCACAGGCTGATAGGCCAGTTGGGCTGAAATTTATCCACGAAGACGACATGTCGTTAAGAGGCCTAAAGTTACTTTGGACAAGAAATAGCCCAGTTTCTGCATGGGTCGTTAAATGGCCTGAAGTTAAACCGGGGCGGCAACATCCCAGATGCACCATAGGCCGCTAACAGGCTGAAACTATTATCGGGCCGAACTGGTAAACGGGCATTTAACAGGCTGAAATACAAACTTGTCTTAGAATGGGCCCAAAAGAATAGTGGCATGTTAATGGGCCTGATCCGATATGGGCCGTAATTTGGCCCAAAACACGGCAGGCTATGAACGGGCCTGATCTGATATGGACCTCAATTTCAGCCAAAACTTGGCAGGCTGTTAACGGGCCAGCCAACTAGTGTCTGAAAAAACATGGTGGGCCTTTAGCCAGGCCGGCCTTTTTACCTAAAATGGGCCACTGTTGGGCTGGGCCACGTGTCGACATAGCATGGGCATCTTCCGTCCATTGTAGGAATGACATCTCTCCCAATGATTAGCTGACACGTGCATTATCCGGCGAATGCGAATTTTACACGTGGAAATCCCCATTGGTCGGGGCTATTAACAGGTTATCGGATCCAAACCGGAACCAGATAGCTTAACGGCAACCAGTTATGGTGGATGCCACGTGTCGGTCACCCTTGACGAAAGCACTTCTATGACGCGCGATTTAGCGTCATAGAAGTGGACACTTCCGTGATGATAATTTTGGCAATGTCATGGAACACTTCTATGACAGCACATGTATGACCATCTTGATTTTGTCATAAAATCGTCATGGATGTACATACATGACAGAAAACGTGACCTACTGTGACAAACATGTATCATCACGGAAGTGTATTTTTTGTAGTGAAGTTTAGGCTCTTCTTACTCCTTATTCCTTCATCCATCATAACATCACCCAAAACTTGAAAACTTCAATCACACAAAACTCAACAAAACCTTCATGAGATTTAGTATAAGAAAACAAATCACTACTATAAGTAATGTTGCAAACCCATTCATATTTTATTTTTGCACTATATCTACTATTCCAACTTTTCTATGGCAAAAACTCTTCAAAAAAACCATAGAATCATCAAAACAAGCACACAACGCAAAGAAAATAGAATCTGTAAAAAACAGAACAGTCTGCAGCAATCTGGATATTTTGAATACTTTTGTCAATCCAAAAATTCTGAAAAATTAAGACCACGTGAACAATTTGTATATTAATCTTCTTCAAAAAGAATTGGTATTTTATCATGCTCCTGTTAAAAATGAGAATTATTTTTGTGAGCGCAAAAGTTTCTGTTTTTCAGCAAAATCAAATCAACTATCACCCAACATGATCCTAAAGGCATAATTGTGCAAACACTCAAAAACAGAACGAAAAAGACAAAAATAAATGTTATTCATTGGGTTGCTTCCCAACAAGAGCTATTGTTTTAAGCCCTTAGCTAGGCATACATCAAGGATCTAAGTTTTGTCATCTTTGTTTCTAGATCCATAAGATGCCCTCATGATTGATTCATATGGTGGCCTAATTCTTGTTCTAGGGAAGTGTTCCATACCCTTCCTTAGTGGAAATTGAAATTTAATATTGCCTTCTTTCATATCAATCAGGACATCAATAGTACGTAAAAACGGTCTACCAAGAATAATTGGACAAGACAGATTGCAAAAAATATTAAGAACAATAAAAATCTAATGGCACATAATTCCTATTTGCAAGAATAAGAACATCATTAATTCTTCTCATAGGCTTTTTAATAGTACAATCCGCCAAGTGCAAATTTAAAGAACATTCTTCAATATCGGTAAGACCAAGCACATCACATAAAGATTTCGGGATTGTAGAAACACTAGCACCCAAGTCAAATAAAGAAAAACACTCATAATTTTTAATCTTGACTTTGATAGTAGGTTCCCATTTATCATGCAATTTTCTAGGAATTGAAACTTCTAATTCCAACTTTTCTTCCAAAGCTTTCATCATAGCATCAATAATAAGTTTAGTAAAAGCTTTATTTTGCTCATAAGCATGGGTTGAATTTATAATGGATTGCAACAAAGAAATAAAATCAATCAAAGAGCAACTATCATAATTAAAGTCTTTGTAATCCAAAAGAGTGGGCACAGCACTAGTTAAAGTTTTGACCTCTTCAAACCCACTTTTATCAATTTTCTCAATAAGATTTTCACCCTCCGAATTATCCGGACGCCTTCTAGCTAAAGTTGACTCTTCTCCAGTCCCTTTCTCATCAATCTTAACTTTACTAAACAAGGAATCAATAGAATAAACACAAATCATTTTAAGTTCTTCATCATTTTTATCTTCTATTGAGATTGGTTTAGCGGCCATTTGATTTACTAGGGTAGCTTGTGCATCGGATATTTTTCCTAGCAAATTTCAGCAAAGGCATACTTAGATTGGAGATTGCAAACTTCTCTACTAATATCATCAAGTTGTTTAGTTATAGCTTCCAGCACAACAGAGTGTTCCTTAAGTTCTTTAGTAAAATATTTGTTATGCTCAAATTGTACATTCATATATTCCTTAGTACTTCTCTCAATTTGAAGCAAAATATTTGGGTATTTTCTTTGAGGCATCATGACTACGCAAACAAGAACGCACACAAAAAAAGATCTGGCAGGAAAACGGTGAACGAAAAAGAGGGCGAATAAAACAACAAATATTTGTGAGTGGGGGAGAGGAAAACTAGAGGCAAATGTCAAATAATGTAAATTGCAAGGAGATGTTGATGATGTCTGCTAGAACTACGTCAGTATTTCCCCAAAGAGGAAGGGATGATGCAGCACAACAATGGTAGGTATTTCCCTCAGTGATGAGACCAAGGTTATCGAACCAGTAGGAGAATCACGCAACACTACGTGAACGGCACCTGCACACAAATAACAAATACTTGCAACCCGGCCTATGGAAGGGGTTGTCAATCCCTTTCAGGTAACGGCGCCAGAAATTGGCAACCGGACATGAGAAAGTTGTAATAAGTTGATAGATCGAACGCCAAATAAAATAAAGTGCAGCAAGCTATTTTTGTATTTTTGGTTCAATAGATCTGAAAATAAGAGCAAAGGAAAATAGATCGCAAAGGCAAATATAATAAAGAAGAGACCCGGGGGCCGTAGGTTTCACTAGTGGCTTCTCTCGAGAAAAATAGCAAACGGTGGGTAAACGAATTACTGTTGGGTAATTGATAGTACTTCAAATAATCATGATGATATCCAGGCAATGATCATTATGTAGACATCATGTCCAAGATTAGTAGACCGAGTCCTACAACATGTACTACTATTACTCCACACGTTGACTGCTATCCAGCATGCATCTAGTGTATTAAGTTCATGGAGAAACAGAGTAATGCAATAAGAATGATGACATGATGTAGACAAGATATATTTATGTAGAAATAGAACCCATCTTGTTATCCTTAATGGCAATGATACATACGCGTTGGTTCCCCTTCTGTCACTAGGATCAAGCACCCTAAGATCGAACCCATCACAAAGCACCTCTTCCCATTGCAAGATAAATAGATCAAGTTGGCCAAACAAAACCCAAATATCGGATAAGAAATATGAGGCTATAAGCAATCATGCATATAAGAGATCAAAGAAGACTCAAATAACTTTCATGGATAAAAAGAGATAAATCTGATCATAAACTCAAAGTTCATCGGATCCCAACAAACACACCACAAAAAGAATTACAGAATCAAACGAGAGAGAGGAAGCCATCTAGCTACTAACTATGGACCCCGAAGGTCTACAAAGAACTACTCACGCATCATCGGAGAGGCACCAATGGACATGATGAACCCCTCCGTGATGGTATCTAGATTGGATCTGGTGTTTTTGGAACTTGTGATGGCTGGAATTGATTTTCGTGGACTCCCCTAGGGTTTCTGGAATGTTGGGGTATTTATAGAGTAAAGAGGAGGTTTGAGAGGCAACCGAGGTGGGCACAACCCACCAGCGTGCGTCTGGGCCTCTAGGTGCGCCCTGGTGGGTTGTGCTCCCCTCGGAGACCCCCCGGGTGCTTCTCCGGCCCACTAGATGTCTTATGGTCCTAAAAAATCCACAAAAAGTTTTGCTGCGTTTGGACTCCATTTGATATTGATTTCCTGCGATGTAAAAAACATGCAGAAAACAACAACTGGCACTTGGCACTATGTCAATAGGTTAGTACCAAAAAATGATATAAAATGACTATAAAATGATTGTAACATGAACATCCAAGAATTATAATATAACGGCATGGAACAATCAAAAATTATAGATACGTTGGAGACGTATCAACGGCCAAGCCACAAATACTATGCCAACTACATGATCATGCAAAGGAATATGACAATGATGGTATGTGTCATAATAAACAGAATGGTGGAAGTTGCATGGCAGTATATCTCAGAATTGTTATGGAAATGCCATAATAGGTAGGTATGGTGGCCATTTTGAGGAAGGTATATGGTCGGTTTAATGCACCGGTGAAAGTTGTGCGGTACTAGAGGGACTAGCAATGGTGGAAGGGTGAGAGTGCGTATAATCCATGGACTCAACATTAGTCATAAAGAACTCACATACTTATTGCAAAAATTAATTATCCATCAAAGCAAAGTACTAATACGCATGCTCCTAGGAGTATAGATTGGTAGGAAAAAACCATCACTTGTCCCCGACCGCCACTCATAAGGAAGACAATCAAAAAATAAATCATGCTCCGACTTCATCACATAACGGTTCACCATACAAGCATTCTATGGGAATCAAAAACTTTAACACAAGTATTTCTACCAATCCACAATTACTCACTAGCATGACTCTAATATCACCATCTTTATATCTCAAAACAAATGCAAGGAACCAACTTCTCATCTATTTAATGCTCTTTATATGAAAGTTTTTACTATATCCCTCTTGGATGCCCATCATATGGGACTAAATTCATAACCTAAGCAATTACCAAGTTGTTTAAATACTATCAAAATAATATATGTAAAGCATGAGAGTTCATCAATTTGTTCAAAATAAAACCACTGCCGTGCTCTAAAAAGATATAAGTGAAGTACTAGAGCAACTACCTAGCTCAAAAGATATAAGTGAAGCACATATAGTATTCTAATAAATTCATGATTAATGTGTATCCCTCTCAAAAGGTGTGTACAGCAGTGATGATTGTGTCAAACTAAAAATCAAAGACTCTTATCATACAATATGCTCCAAGCAAAACACATATCTTGTGGTGAACAAAAATATAGCCTCAAGTAAATTTACCGATGGATTGAAGACAAAAGATGGGATGTCATCTGGGGCATCCCCAATCTTAGATGCTTGGTATTCCTTGAATGTTACCTCGGGGTGCCTTGGGAATCCCCAAGATTAGGCTCTTTCCACTCCTTATTCCGTTGTCCATGAAATCTTTAGCCAAAACTTGAAAACTTCACAACACAAAACTCAACAGAAAACTCATGAGATCCGTTAGTATAATAAAATAAATCACCACTTAGGTACTGTTGTGAATTCATTCTAAATTTATATTGGTGTTATATCTACTATATTCCAACTTCTCCATGGTTCATACCCTTTGATACTACCGATAGATTCATCAAAATAAACAAACAACACAATGAAAACAGAATCTATCAAAAACATAACAGTCTGTAGTAATCTGGAAACTTCGTATACTTCTGTAACTCCAAAAATTCTGAAAAAATTAGGAAAGTCTAGGAATTTTTTTATATAAATCTTGTGTAAAAAATTCAGATCAAGATCACGCTTCTGTGAACTTCAAATTTTTTGATAATGAGCGCAAAAGTTTCTGTTTTTCAGCAAGAACAAATCAACTATCACCATAGACCATCCCAAAGGTCTTACTTGGCTCAAATACTAATTAAAACAACAAAACACAATTACTACAGAAGTAAAATTGTGTATTTATTGAAAATAAGAAGCAAAAACAAAAATACAAAATAAAATTGGGTTGCCTCCCAATAAGCGCTATTGTTTAACGCCCCTAGCTAGGCATGATGATTTCAATGATGCTCACATAAAAGATCAGAATTAAAACACAAAGAGACCATCATGAAGCACATGACTAGAAAATTTAAGTCTAACCCACTTCCTATGCATTGGGATTTTGTGAGCAGATGGTTTTTGGGAGCAAGAATCATCTAGCATAGGAAGGCAAAACAAGTGCAACTTCAAAACTTTCAACAAATAGAGTGGAAACTTGATATTATTGAGATGTGTAAAAGCATATGTTCCTCTATCTCATAGTAATTTTCAGTAGCATCATGAAGTAATTCAACAATATAACTATCATATGAAGCATTCTTTTCATGATCCACAAGCCTAGAAATTTTACTACTCACGACGTAAGCAAAATCCTTCTCATTCATAATAGTGGGAGAAAATTCAACATAATAACCATCATGGGATACTTGATTGACATAACCAAATTGAAAATTAAAATCATGATGACAGGTTTCATGGTTATCATTATTCTCTATAGTATACATGTCATCACAATAATCATCATAGATAGCAACTTTGTTCTCATAATCAATTGAAACCTCTTCCAAAATATTGGATTCATCACTAAATAAAGTCATGACCTCTCCAAATCCACTTTCATCAACATAATCATCATAAATAGGAGGCATGCTATTATCAAAATACATTTTCTCATCAAAACATGGGGGACAAAAAATATCATCTTCATCACACATAGCATCCCCAAGCTTACGGCTTTGTGTATCATTAGCATCATGGATATTCAAAGAATTCATACTAAAAACATTGCAATCATGCTCATCATTCAAATATTTAGTGCAAAACATTTTATTGACTTCCTCCTCTAACACTTGAGCACAATTTTCCTTTCCATCGTTTTCACAAAAGACATTAAAAAAATGAAGCATATGAGGCAACCTCAATTCCATTTTTTTGTAGTTTTCTTTTTATAGACTAAACTAGTGATAAAACAAGAAACTAAAAGGTTCAATTGCAAGATCTAAAGATATACCTTCAAGCACTTACCTCCCCGGCAATGGCGCCAGAAAAGATCTTGATGTCTACTACGCAACCTTCTTCTTCTAGACTCGTGTTGGGCCTCCAAGCGCAGAGTTCTGTAGGAAAGTAGCAATTTTACCTCAAGTGGATGACCTAAGGTTTATCAATCGTGGGAGGCGTAGGATGAAGATGGTCTCTCTCAAACAACCCTGCAACCAAATAACAAAGAGTCTCTTGTGTCCCCAACACACCCAATACAAATGGTAAATTGTATAGGTGCACTAGTTCGGCGAAGAGACGGTGATACAAGTGTAACATGGATAATAGATATAGGTTTTTGTAATATGAAAATATAAAAACAACAAGGTAACAAGTAACAAAAGTGAGCAAAAACGGTATTGCGATGCTTGAAAACAAAGCTTAGGGTTCATACTTTCACTAGTGCAAAGTCTCTCAACAATGATAACATAATTGAATCATATGGAAATCCCTCAACGTGCGACAAAGAGTCACTCCAAAGTTCCTATCATGGAGAATAAGATGGAATTTCGTGTAGGGTACAAAACCACCTCAAAGTTATTCTATCCGATCAATCCATTGAGCTATTCCTATAAGTGTCACAAACAACCCTAGAGTTCGTAGTAAAATAACACCATATGATACACATCAATCAACCCTAATGTCACCTAGATACTCCAATGTCACCACAAGTATCCGTGGGTCAATTATACGATATGCATCAAACAACTTCAGATACGTAATATTCAATCCAACACAAAGAACCTCAAAGAGTGCCCCAAGATTTCTACCAGAGAAACAAGGCTCAAAACGTGCATCAACCCATATGCATAGATTACCCCAATGTCACCTCGGGAATCCGCGAGTTGAGTAGCAAAACATACATCAAGTGAATCAATAGAACAACCCATTGTCACCACTGGTATCCCACGCAAGACATACATCAAGTATTCTCAAATCCATAATAGTATTCAATCCAATAATAGTGAAACCTTAAAGGTAAAACTCAATTCATCACAAGAAGATAGAGGGGAGAAACACCATATAATCTAACTATAGTAACAAAGCTCGTGGTACTCAAGATCATGCCAAATCAAGAACATGAGAGAGAGAGATAAACACATAGCTACTGGTACATACCCTCAGCCCCGAGGGTGAACTACTCCCACCTCGTCATGGAGACCACCAGGATGATGAAGATGGCCTCTGGTGATAGTTTCCCCTTCCGACAGGGTGCTGGAACAGGCTCCCGATTGGTTTTTCATGGCTACAGAGGTTTGCGGCTGCGGAACTTCCGATCTAGGTTTCTTTTTGGGGGTTTTGGGATTTATAGGAATTTTTGGCGTTAGTCCCATGTCAGGGGGACACTCGAGGGGCCCACAAGCCAGGGGTGTGCCCCTAGGCTTGTGGACTCCTTGTCCACTTCTTGGCCTGGCTCCGATGCTCCGGGGGTCTCTTTTGGTCCATAAAAAATCACCAAAAAATTCCAGCCCATTCCGAGAAATTTTATTTCTGCACAAAAAGCGACACCATGGTAGTTCTGCCGAAAACTACGTCAGACCGGGTTAGTTCTAATCAAACCATACCAAAACCACATAAAATTGTTGTGAACATGGCATGAATACTTCATAAATTATAGATATGTTGGAGATGTATCACACCACCACAAAGAGAGTGAGCACCACAAGCCCAAATTGAGTGACTCTATGCCGAGAGAGAAAAACTTAGTCCTCCCAGCCACAAAAAGAGAGATGAGAGAAGTGTGTGAGAACCGGTCTAGTGTCATACACTATGTCCGAGTGTGCAAAGATGAAGCGGCAAGGACTAACACTTCTAACCATCTTCATCTAGTGTTGTCTAATTTGTTGTAGGAATTCGCGGATGTCTTCCCCGATGAGCTACCTCCCGGACTTCGTCCACTATGAGGCATTGAGCACCGGATCGACCTCATCCCTGGTGCACCTCTACCAAACAAGGCCCCATACCGCATGAACCCCGAATAAACGAAGGAGATAAAACGGCAAGTACAACAACTCATTGGCAACTGTCATGTACGTGAAAGCTTAAGCCCTAGTGCCGTTCTGGTTATTCTTCTGCCTGAGAAAGATGGTAGTTTTCGCATGTGTTCTGATTGTAGACCAATAAATGCTATCACCGTTCTCTATAGGCCTTGATGATATGCTAGATGAGCTTAGGCGCGCCACCATTTTCTCAAAAATTGATCTTAAGAGTGGTTATTATCAAATCCGCATACAAGAAGGTGATGAATGGAAAACCGCCTTCAAAACAAAATTTGGCTTGTATGAGTGGTTAGTTATGCCTATGGGTTTATCAGAAGCACATGATACTTTCATGCGTGTTATGCATTATGTGCTTCGCCCATACATTGGTGTGTTTGTTGTGGTCTACTTTGACGATATTCTTGTGTTTACCAAATCCCTCAAGGATCATGTCACCCATCTTAGGGCCATTTTGCAAACTCTTAGAAAGGGGAAATGTTATGCCAATATGGAAAAAGTGCACTTTCGATGTTGACAAGATCATTTTATTGGGATTTGTTGTTTCTTCAAAGGGTGTTCATGTTGATGATTCTAAAATTGAAGCAATTAAAACTTGGCCACAACCCACTAATTTGCAACAAGTGCGTAGTTTCCTTGGTCTAGCCGGTTTTATCGTTGCTTTGTGAAGAACGCAGCCCTTGTTCGGGGACCATATCAATCTACCGCATTTGATGAGCTCAAATCTTTGCTTACACAAGCTCCAATTCTTGCCATTGCCAAACTTCAACAAAACTTTTGAGGTCCATTGTGATTCTAGTGGTAATGGTATTGGTGGAGTTTTGATGCAAGAAAATCGACCCATTGCATACTTTAGTGAAAAACTTTTCGGAGCTCAACTTAACTATCCCATCTATGACAAAGAATTGTATGCTTTAGTGCGAGTATTGCATGTTTGGGAGCATTGCGAGTATTGCATGTTTGGGAGCATTATCTTCGCCCACATGAATTTGTCATACATACCGACCATGAGACACTAAAGTACCTTAAAGGTCAAACCAAGTTGAATAAACGGCATGCTAAATGGAGTGAATTTATTGAATCTTTTCCTTATGTGATCGAGTACATTAAGGGTAAAGAAAATGTTGTGGCGGGCGCTCTTTCCCACAAGTGCATGTTAGTTACTCAACTTGAGTTGACTGTTATTGGCATTGAGCATGTTAAAGATCTTTATGCACATGATCCTACATTTGTGGTTCCTTATGCCAAATGTATTGCTAAAACTTGTTGGGAGAACTATTATCTCAAGAATGGCTACCTTATTCATGCTAACAAACCTTGTATACCCGAGTATTCACTTCATTTGCTACTTTTGCAAGAGGCTCATGCTGGAGGACTTATGGGACATTTCGGGCGCGACAAGACCTTTGCCACACTCTTCTTCAAGTACTTTTGGCCAAAGATGTTCCACGACGTGGCACTGTAGGATAAAAATTAGGTCTAGAGGGGGTGATTAGACTACTTGACCAAATAAAAATCTAGCCTTTTCCCAATTTATGTGTTGGCAGATTTTAGCAACTAGTACAAGTCAAGCAATCAAACTACACATGCAATTCTAAGAGTGTAGCACCGGAAAGTAAAACATTGCATATGAAGGTAAAGGGAAGGGTTTGGACAAGGCAAACACAATGTAGAGACGGAGATTTTTGGCATGGTTCCGATAGGTGGTGCTATCGTACATCCACATTGATGCAGACTTCAAACCACGAATGGTGACAGTTGCGCAAGTCCACGGAGGGATCCACCCACGAAGGGTCCACGAAGAAGCAACCTTGTCTATCCTACCATGGCCATTGCCCATGAAGGACTTTTCTCACTCGGGTAGCTCTTCACGAAGTAGGCGATCTCCTTGCCCTTACAAACTTATTAGTTCAACTCCACAATCTTGTCGGAGGCTCCCAAGCAACACCTAACCAATCTAGGAGACACCATTCTCCAAAAGGTAATAGATGGTGTGTTGATGATGAACTCCTTGCTCTGGTGCTTCAAATGATAGTCTCCCCAACACTCAACTCTCTCTCATAGATTTGGATATGGTGGAAAGATGATTTGAGTGGAAAGCAACTTGGGGAAGGCTAGAGATCCAGATTCTTGTGGTTGGATTGGAATGTCTTGGTCTCAACACATGAGTAGGTGGTTCTCTCTTAGAAAATGAGTAGTGGAAGTGTAGGCATGTTCTGATGGCTCTCTCACAGATGGAGAAGGGGTGGAGGGGTATATATAGCCTCCACACAAAATCCAACCATTTCACACATTTGACCCAACTCGGTCAGACCGAATAGAAGAACTCGGTGAGACCGATTTAGTTCAAAATGTGAACATTAGGAATCTTGGTGGGACCGACGAGATCAACTTGGTGGGACCGATGTGCTAGGGCTAGGGCAAAACCTCATCTCGGTGAGACTGATTGCTTGAACTCGCTGAGACCGATTTCAACAAAGAGAAAATAGAGAGTTGGTCAAGCAAACTCGGTGGGACCGATTGCACATTTTGGTGAGACCGAAATAATTACAATAGGCAACAGCGAGTTTGCAAGGCCATCTCCGTGAGACCGAGATCCGTATCGGTGTGACCTAATTGTCTAGGGTTTCTGGTTGTGGCTATGTGAAATGAACTCAGTAGCACCGAATAGATCAAATCGGTGGGGCCGAGTTTGACTTTGGGTTTTGGACATATGTGGAAATGAGAAAGTGGTTGAGGGTTTTGGAGCAATACCACTAAGCACTTTGAGCAAGTAGACCATTAAGCAACACCTCATCCCCGTTTAATAGTATTGTCTTTCCTATGGACTCAATGTGATCTTGGATCACTAAAATAGAAATGAAGAGTCTTGAGCTTTTTCCAATCTTTGTCCTTAGCATTTTGAGGGGTCCACATCTCTAGTCCATGCCATGCCAATCATTGAATTTTCTGAAATATTTAACTTGAATGGATATTAGTTCAATGAGCTATAAGTTGTTATGAATTACGAAAACCACCTAGGGATTAGTTGCACTTTTAGGCATGTTTCACAAACCGATGCTCTACATGTTGCAAAGCTAAGTCACAAGCTCATTCTCATGGTTTACATATGCCACTTCCGATTCCATATCAACCATGGGAAGATATTCGTAAGGATTTCATGCTTGGTTTTCCTAGGATTAAAAATGTAAAGGATTCTGTATTTGTTGTTGTGGACTGATTCTCTAAAATGGCACATTTCATCCCATGAAATAAGATAGACGGTGCTTCACATGCTGCAAATCTTTTTTGTAGGGAAATCTTGAGGTTGCATGGAGTGCCAAGGACCATAGTTTCAGATCGTGACATCATGTTCCTAAGTTACTTTTGGAAGACCCTATGCGCCAAGCTCGGCATCAAGCTACTATTCTCGATAGCCTATCATCCCCAAACTGACGGCCAAATAGAAGTCACTAACCGGACGCTATCTACTCTCCTACGCGTGTTGATCAAGAAGAACATGAAGGAGTGGGAGGAGTGCTTACCCATCACCGAGTACGCCTACAATCGAGCAAGAAACTCTACTACCGACAAGTTCCCCATCGAGGTCGTCTATGGCTTCAACCCATTGTCCCCATTGGACATCCTACCACTTCCACTTCAAGAACGAGCAAACATGGACGCGAGTGCAAGAGCAGGTTACCTCAAGAAGGTGCATGAAGATACAAGGGCCAAGATCGAGCATTAAGTACAATGCCTCGCCACCAAGCTCAACATCAACAAGACCCCAATGGTGTTCAATCCGTGTGATCTCGTATGGCTACATCTCCGCAGGGACCACTTCCCCAATGAGCGCAAATCCAAACTACTACCACGAGCCGATGGACCATTGAAGGTGATAGCATGCTACAATGGCAACGCCTACAAGATCGACATCCTATGCGACAAGTACAATGTAAACGAAATCTTCAACGTCAAGGACTTGGCCCCATACCATGGTCAGTAAGATCACGATCCACAGACAGATCTGTCCCAAGGGGGAGGGGGAGATGATCCGGAGAATCCTTCAATCATCCCCATGGACTCCACACCAATGAATCAAGCACCACGTGGACTGATGACAAGAGCTCGAGCATGCGCCATTGAAAACGAGGTCAACTAACTCTTACTTGAGATAGATATGGACATGCACGGAACTTGGATGCTACCTCACCAAAACATGTTATGTGTTCTTAGGTATGAAGACCAACACCACCAAGAAGCTAAGGAGTACCTCAAAGGAGGAGGAGAAGCACCCCAAGGCCCCAAGGAATGAGAAGGAGTCCAAGAAGACGAAGGAAGCACAACCCAGGCAACCCCTAGCGCACGGACCCCACAACCCCATGTCCACAGGCCTCCTAGGAGCCTTATGGACTCGAGACACGCACCCCCGTGTGCACGAACCCGGGCTGCTGTGGCACCCCGTGCGCATGGGCGTGTACCGTGCACACGGGACCCCCGTGCGCGCGGGCCCAACTTACCCCGTGCGCACGGGCCTCCTAGGTTTTGGCCGAGGGTGCCTTTCTTGCCTCTCAAGTTGTCCTCTCTCCACCTCTACCTATATATTTCATACCAAGGGTACTTGTTAGGGTTAGCAAAGTATTGGATAGACATTGAGAGAGCTTTGCTCATCCTTACCCTCCTCTTAGAGACTAAGACCTCTTTGGAGAGGACCCACTTGTGGACTTCAGGGCCTACTCTTGGAGAATACTATCATCAAGACCTCACCTCCTAGGAGTGTGAAGAACTTTACGCTAGTGCTTGTTTCCTTGGATTGTGCTTGTATTCTTGTGGATCTATGTGTTTGCTATTGTAGTGGATGTGTGATTGGGTTTTGTTGGAGTGAATTCCTCTTCGTGTTCTTGGTGTTCATCCCTCCCCCCCTCAAAGTGTGAAAAGATCCCTCTTAGGGTTAGACCCTAAAATATCTTGGTATCATAAGCAAGGTTGATTCACATATTGGAGTCCCAACCCCCCATATTCTAGCTTGATTTTGTTGTTTTTCATGCTAATTCGAAAATCCCCACCAAAAATAGCCCCAAAATTGTTCTTGCAGTTTGTTAGATCTTGTGAGATTTGGTTGATTTGATCCACTAATTTGGTGTTTGACAAGTGGATCTACCCCTTACCATCTTTCCCCGCCCTCTCCTCCATTGATTTTGGCCAGATTTTGCAAAAAAACTCCAAGGATCTGAAGGTGTTCTTCCACTACAGAACACCTGTGCGCATGGGCCATCGGGACCCCCACTGGTACCATATCGTGCTATACAAACGATTTTAACCCCTTTCCGCAATGGCATTTGGAACCGTCGCCTAGTGAGTGTGGGCGATAGGGGGAGTCCTTCCCAGACAACCCAGAAACCGTCGGGGATAGGCGAGCGGGTAGTGACGATTGCCATAGAATAAACGTATGAGAAGCCGCCCCAGTCCAACACGTTACATCTCGAATTTACGTTTCTGATCAGAGAGACATGCCAAACGATTACACCGCTATAGTCGTGTCAAAAAGGGGGACATCAACATTTAATCTACTGATATGTTTGTGATAGGTACGTTATCGCACACGGTTCAAGAATGTAAAATGTGTGCGGTGCCTCTACTAACGCCAACGTGTCCATTTTCATAACTGTGTGTGATTGGTATTCCTATCACACACGCACACTGGTTTGAAACGTTTGCCGTATTACCATGAATCACACACTCATATGAGACAAAACCGTGTGTGCGTACGTCAGGCATCGCAAATGTTTCACGTCAAAGAACCGTCTGCTCTCTATTTTTCATCGCACACGCTGTTTTCTTTCCAACCGTGTGCACATTATTTTATTCGCTCCTGTATAATTTTATTTTTCCCTATAATTTATTATTTGAATTGGAAATTTTGAAATATGAAACGTGCAATTCAAATTCTTAGCACAATGGTTCAACAACGAATCCATAAATAAAATTGTCAGTACAATATGTTCAGTAATTACAGGATTGGATAGCAATTAACTATGATGAACCACAATATTTAGAGGCGGTAAAGGTGAAGAGACAAGTGTAGATCATTTTGACTACCGATGGTGTTGAAGAAGCGAAATGCCCGTAATGTGCCTTCCTGCATGCCATAGGCACAAAAAACTTTTGTCCAACCCCTTGTGACGATCGCCCACCTATCCTTCACCACCATCAGGAAGACTTCTAGAGCATTATCATGGCACCATGAATTATATACTTTAAACTTAGTTACCTCCACTCCGGTCATATAGTTGCAAGGTAATCATCAGTAAAAAGCTTCGGAAACCACTGAAAAGAGAAAAATATCAGATACTGAGGTCTAATAGAGTGACTTGTTGTAGGCAGGGGGAAGAGGCAACACATTACTTACCATCCTAAAGTTCACTGTTGTCTTGGACAAAGTGTAAATAAAGAGCTTAATTGTCATCACCTGTTTCTTTCGCCTAACAATCTTTCTTAGTTTCCTCACTTGACGCTCGTTCATGAATATCTCATTTCCCCATACGCAAAAGGGATCGAAGCATGGATCTGTACCGCTCATACATGTACCTACAAGCAACCAGTAAATTTTAGAAGCTAAAATGAGATTGCACAAATGATGTGAAATACAACTACCTACATTCCTAAGTACAAGTATTTTTAGAGATTTCAATATGAACTACATACAGATGTATATAGAATTATAGATATAGTTTAGATTAGAATCTAGATTCACTCATTTTTCTCCTTATGTAGTCTATATTGGAATCTCTAAAATACTTATATTTAGGAACAGATGTTAACTACAACAGGGTTAACATCCACCAAAAATAGCAAATGGTAATAAAACGACAGCATGTGTAGTGATATCTTCATTGCGAAAGAGTAGCACAGTAGCAAAGGGACGGATTAAAAAGTGGATACAACTATTAATTGCAACAGGCTTAACAACATCCTAAGTCATGTTTTGTGAGTTAGTAGCCATTGAAATACAACTGAATAAAAATGGATACAACTATTAATTGCAACAGGCTTAATAGCCATTGAAACCAGTACTGATAAAAATGCAATTGGCAGAGTTAAACATCACAAGGCAGGTACTGCCAGAGCAGAGAATGGCCCGGTTGTCTATAAAAAGGTATGGAAAGTAGCTAAAACGTGTTCGGCATGTTTACTACAACATGCTTAGTACATCGACCGTACAAAACGTAGCCAATAATTGCAACTGGTATTGGTAAGATTGAACTGGTGAGTACATACTTGGTATGTCCTGAGAGGTAGTTGCTGGGGAACTTCATCTTGGCTAGAGCCCGCCCAAAGTCAGTGGTGGCAGAGGCGAGATGTTTGTCTGGGTCAAAGCGTGGATCAGTGCCACTGGCATGTTTACCTACAGGCAACCAGTAAATGGTAGAAGTTAAACTGCAATTGCACAAATGATGTGAAATACTGTAAGACATGGGATGCAACTAACCTCGACGACAAACAACAACATTGGCCGTTATGACCTTGCGTAAGTACATGGACAAGCGTGTAAAGTACAACAGGGTTAGGATCCACCAAAAATAGCAAATGGGCAGCATCTCTAGTGATATCCTGAGTCATGTATTGTAAGTTTGTTGCTGGTATTGGTGAAATTGAGCTGGACAATTAATACTTGAACATCACAGAATGTGTAGTACTGAAATAAACATGGCACGGACATGCTTAATACATCAACCATACAAAACATAGCCATTGCAAGTGGTATTGGTAAGATTTAGCTGGTCAGATCATACATGTTAAGTCCTGGGGGTAGTCGCCGAGGCACTTCATCTGGGCCAGAGCCTGCACCATGTCGGCGGCGGCGGAGGCGACGTATTCCTCCGGGTCAACTCGCATAGCGGCCATCACGCCATGGACCGCCATCAGCTCCTCGACCTCCACGTGATATGTGGTTGGGCTTGCGCGGTGATGCTCTGGAGGTAGAGGCAGTGGGGATTTGGAGGCATGAGGATGTTTCACAGGCGCCATTTAAGAAATCAGGTCGGGGCCGTGATAGAGATAGGTGGGTTAGCTGACTGGATCCGAGCATAAGTTAGATGTGGTTGAAGCTGTGGTTGCGGCAGCGGTGGTTTGAGCTGCCGGTAGGGGGAGGGGGAGGGGGATATACTGAGGAAATTTGATGCGTGGGGATGTGGTTGGAGGAATAAATTCTGAATCGCGTGCCTAATGAAAATTTCGCTGCGAAATTTGGAACTTGGGCGGGGGAAACACACAACGCAGACGAAGCGCGTAAAATACTCGTGTGCGAGAAAGGAGAAAATTGGCAGATCCCATCTCCAAAAAAATGTACACGTGTAGTTGATTTTTTCATTCAATGGTACGCCTGGTTTATTAGGAAACATCGCACAGGTAACTAACTTATGGATCATTAACGCAAAAAAATGCACACGGGTACGCCATAGAAACCGTGTGTTTTGTGATGTTCTAATAATTCTTATATATATCAGCATCTCGAACTGCACCTAATTTCAAAAATATCTTTCATTGTGTCAGGATTATTGAATGTACATGAACGAGGCAAGGTGATACCCGATGAGCAATCATCGGTTTATGAAATGCAATCAAGTATCAACCAGCCTCGCTTGCGTAGCCAGATTTGATCCTATGCAACAAGAGAGAAGCTTGTTTCCATCTGTCGGCGTGACAATTTAAGACGGTGTGCGGCCAACTCGTGCGTTGAGGTGGGACTAAAAACCAGCTGCGGCCAGCTCTAGTCTCCTCCAGTGGCTACGGGCGGACGTTTCAGTAGTATTTGGGGCCGGGGTGCGGCTACAAAACTATAGTGATCACATGCTAATCAACGCTCAAAGCCCTCAAGGGATGCGCTTAATGACATTGTACGTTAATAATAGATAGTACAAACTTAAAGTACTACTGGTAATTTGCTCTAAGACTACGGGCGACACATGCAATGACTACTTCTCACATGCTGTCATCGAGGCATGCTGGCTAGACGCCGGCGTTCTCCTGCCCGGCCTTGTAGGCGGCTGCCCACCATGCTTCGATCTCCGCCAAGCTCTCCTCAGCATGGCGTGCGGCCTCTTCTTTCTTGTGGCGGCGGGACTCTCTTTTCTTGACTGCTTTTTGCATTTTTCCGCTCCTTCTGTGCCACTTTGGCCGCATCTACATCCATCGCCCATTCGGCCATGGCAGCGTCAAAGTCCGTCCACGTAACTGTGTGGCCAGCGGCAGCGATGAACTCGGCGCGGCGAGATTCCATCGCTTCCTTACCATGTGTGCGCTCGCGAGCGATGAGGAACGTGGCGCGGCGGGATGCCATCGCTTCCTTACCAATTATTGTGCACCGTGGTGCCATGAATCATGCTTGGAGAGAGCTCTAGGACGGAGGGGCCGGGCAGCCATACAGTGCAGAGGTTTTTAAGAGCTCAATGACACACGACAAAGGAAATTTGGCTTCCCATACATTTTTTTGCTCGTTCATTATCGCACACAGTTCATCTCCGTCGCCTCCGGAAACAGTGTGCGTCGAGCCTATTGTGTGTTGCGTTATGATTGGCCGAAACCCCAGCCACGCGGATCCCGCGTGTGCACCGTACGATGTGCTGCTATAAAAAGGTAATCCACATCCCTCACATCACACCCATGCAGCCGTAGTTGGATTGGATTTATATGCGATAAATGCCTAGAAAATGCACATAATCCCCTAAATATGGTAAATGAGCCTAAAAATGCCCAATTTGAACACGATGACTTGCAGGGTGTATGTTCATCATAGAAAAAAACTCCAGTGCAAAGAACGAAGAAAATTTGGATTCCCCTTCAATCCTGGTGATTTCCCTCTCGAAAGCATGGAACTTCCTCGGTGATGGTTCAATTTATAAAGGGCATGCATGACGACATAAGACGAACCTTCTCAAATTTTTACCAGGGCATGGTGAGGTCATACCATGGCACCATGCATGCGTCATGTTTTTCAAGCATTTATTTCATTTTTTTCTATAGTTGAAAACCCAATAAAGAAACGTTTGTGGTAGACTATTGCCACACATTTCATCGAAATATCTGCCCACTCCTTGTAAAAGGCATGAGAATTTACTAAATGGCACGAGCATGGTTTTCCAGGCCGTTCTTGGGCACCCTTTCATGCACCTATTGTTTGAACTTGAATTAAGTGCATTAATGCCTAGAAAATGCACATAATCCCCTAAATATGGTAAATGAACCCGGAAAAGTGCCAAATTTGAACACGGTGATTTGCAGGGTGTACGTTCATCGTAGAAAAAAACTCATGGATAAAGTATAGAGGAAATTTGGACCCCCTTCAATCCTGGTGATTTCCCCCTCGAAACCCTGAAACTTCCTCGGTGATGGTTCGATTTATGAAAGACGTACATGAAGACATAAGGCAAAGATTCTCAAATTTTTACCAGGGCACGGTGATGCCATACCATGGCACCACGCCAGGCGTCATGTTTTCTGAGCATGTATTTTAGTTTTTATAGTTGTTAACCCAGTAAATGACACGTTTATGGTTGACTATTGCCACATATTTCATTGAAATATCTGCCTATTCCTTGTAAAAGGCATGAGAATGTACTAAATAGCATGAGCATGGTTTTCCAGAGTGTTCTTTTGCACATTTTCATGCACCGATTGTTTGAATTTGAATCATGTGCATTAATGCCTAGAAAATGCAAATAATCCCCTAAATATGGTAAATGAGCCTGGAAAAATGTCAAATTTGAACACGTTGCATTTGAGGCAGTATGTTGATCATTGGAAAAACTGAATGACAAACTAGGATGGAAATTTGGATTCCCCTTCAATCTTGGTGATTTCCCTCTCGAAAGCATGGAACTTCCTCGGTGATGGTTTGATTTATGAAGGGCGTGCATGGAGACAGAAATTAAACCTTCTCAGCTTTTTACCAGGGCACGGTGAGGCCATACCATGGCACCATGCCAGGTGTCATGTTTTTCAAGCATGTATTTCATTTCTCTATAGTTGATGACCCAGTATATGACGTGTTTGTGGTTGACCATTGCCACACATTCCCTTCAAATCTCTGCCCATTCCTTGTAAAAGGCTTGAGAATTTACTAAATACCACGAGTATGGTTTTTCCAGACCATTCTTGTGCACCTTTTCATGCATCGATTGTTTGAATTTGAATTATGTGGATTAATGCCTAGAAAACGCACATAATCACCTAATATAGTAAATGAGCCCGAAAAATGTCAAATTTGAGCACGTTGCATTCGAGGGGGTATGTTGATTGTAGTAAAAACTGAATGACAAGCTAGGAAGGAAATTTGGATTCCCAACCCCTTAAATCTTGCTGATTTGCCCCTCAAAACCATGAAATTTCCTCAGTGATGGTTCGGTTTATGAATGGCGTGCATGACAACATAAGCCAAACATTCTCAATTTTTTACCAGGGCATGTGTTGGGGAATGTAGTATTTCAAAATTTTCCTACGATCTCACAAGATCTATCTAGGAGAAGCATAGTAACGAGCGGGGAGAGTGTGTCCATGTACCCTCGTAGACCGAAAGCGGAAGCGTTTAGTAACGCGGTTGATGTAGTCGAATGTCTTCGCCATCCAACCGATCCAAGCACCGAACGTATGGCACCTCTGCGTTCAGCACACGTTCAGCTCGATGATGTCCCTCGATCTCGTGATCTAGTTGAGGAAGAGGGAGAGTTTCGTCAGCACGACGGCGTGGCGATGATGATGATGAAGTTACTGGCGCAGGGCTTTGCCTAAGCACTACGACGATATGACCGAGGTGTGTAACTGTGGAGGGGGCACCGCACACGGCTAAGAGAAGACTTGGTGTGCCTTTGGGGTGCCCTCTGCCCATGTATATAAAGGAGGGAGGGAGAGAGGCCGGCCCTCCTAGGGGCACGCCAAGTGTAGGGAGTCCTACTAGGGCTCCCAAGTCCTAGTAGGATTCCCTTTCCTTTTCGGAGTAGGAAAGAAGGAAAGGACGGAGAGGGAGAAGGAAAGGGGGGCCGCGCTCCCACCCCTTGTCCAATTCGGTTTGGGCAGGGGGAGGCGCGCGCCACCTCATGGCCCTTCTTCCCTCTCTCCACTAAAGCCCAATAAGGCCCATTAACTTCCCCTGATGAATTCCCGTAACTCTCCGGTACTCCGAAAAATACCCGAATCACTCGGAACCATTCCGATGTCTGAATATAGCCTTCCAATATATCGATCTTTACCTCTCGACCATTTTGAGACTCCTCATCATGTCCGTGACCTCATCCGGGACTCCGAACAAACTTCGGTCATCAAATCAGATAACTCATAATACAAATCGCCATCGAACGTTCAGCGTGCGAACCCTACGGGTTCGAGAACAATGTAGACATGACTGAGACACATCTCCGGTCAATAGCCCTTAGCAGAACCTGGATGCTCATATTGGCTCCTACATATTCTATGAAGATCATTATCGGTCAAACCGCATAACAACATACGTTGTTCCCTTTGTCATCGGTATGTTACTTGCCCGAGATTCGATCGTCGGTATCATCATACCTAGTTGAATCTCGTCACCGGCAAGTCTCTTCACTCGTTCTGTGATGCATCATCCCGTAACTAACTCATTAGTCACATTGCTTGCAAGGCTCATAGTGATGTGCATTACCGAGAGGGCCCAGAGATACCTCTCCGATACTCGGAGTGACAAATCCTAATCTCGATCTATGCAAACTCAACAAACACCATCGGAGACACCTGTAGAGCATATTTATAATCACCCAGTTATGTTTTGACGTTTGATAGCATACAAGGTGTTCCTCCGATTTTCGGGTGTTGCATAATCTCATAGTCAGAGGAACATGTATAAGTCATGAAGAAAGCAATAGCAATAAAACTAAACTAATGGATGGGTCTTGTCCATCACATCATTCTCCTAATGATGTGATCCCGTTCATCAAATGGCAACAAATGTATATGGTCAGGAAACTTAACCATCTTTGATTAACGAGCTAGTCAAGTAGAGGCATACTAGGGACACTCTGTTCTGTCTACGTATTCACACGTGTACTAAGTTTCCCGTTAATACAATTCTAGCATGAATAATAAACATTTATCATGATATAAGGAAATATAAATAACAACTTTATTATTGCCTCTAGGGTATATTGCCTTCAGCATGGTGAGGCCATACCATGGCACCACGCCAGGCGTCATGTTTTCCAAGCATGTATTTCATTTTTGTATAGTACCCAGTAAACGACGCGTTTATGGTTGACTATTGTGACACATTTCCTTGAAATATCTGCCCATTCCTTGTAAAAGGCATGAGAATTTACTAAATAGCAGGATGTTTTCCAGGACGTTCTCGTGCACCTTTTCATGCACCGATTGTTTTAATTTGAATTATGTGCATTAATGCCTAGAAAATGCACATAATCCCCTGAATATTTTTAAATGAACCTAGAAAAGTGCCAAATTTGAATACGGTGATTTGTAGGGTTTATGTTCATCATAGAAAAAACTCATGGACAATGGACAAAGGAAATTTGGATTCCCCTTCAATCTCGGTGATTTACTATCGCACACGATTCATCTCCACCGCCTCTGTGAACCGTGTGTGTTCACCCACACATGCAAAATGAAAAAAAAGCCCTCTCCCACTTTGTCCCCACCCACTCATCACGGACTCCTCAGCAACTCCGCACCTCATCAACTTCTAACGCGGTGGCCACCCTAAGCTCGACGGCTGTTGTCGGCAGGCGGAGGTCACGCTCCAAACGACATGGGATTTCGCCCCTACCACTTTCCGCCGCCTATCTGCATCGACATACTAGACTCTGGTTGATTGGGGTTTTCTGCGGGATTGGGCTGGGGATTTTTCTCATGGAGAAGGTAATGAACTTAGCGAAATATTCGCCTATCTCTTATCATAGTCCTTCCGTCGCTATTAATCAACCAGTGGAAACAGACGTGGATTCATTTTGTTCTAGTTGATTCGTGGGTGTTCATTCATGTGTCCACAGTGCGAGCACAAATAGGGCAAGTGTGGTCGGGGCCAGTCGGAAACAAAGTTCTATCTCACCATTCTGGATGACTTCAAGGAGTGCTCCGTATATTCAATCTCAACCTACCACGGTCGGCATGGCCTAAATTTGTGAGCATACACTGTCTGTTGCTACATTTGGATAAAAGGTACAGTGCCACGTGCAACCTAGATGTTGAAGTCGATCCCCCCCTATATTAGGCAAATATATGATGTATTGTTTGTTCAGTTACTCTCATATTTGCATCAACTCTTTGTTACATTATATATTTTTATACTTTGCTTTCATCTACATATTGATATGTTCTGTCAGTTACTCCCATATTTGCATCTTACTCTGTTATTTGAATATATCTAATTTACGATCTTAATTTTCATTTCAAGCAGTACATCCCTTGCTTTGCAAGAACATGAGTAGAAGGAAGTCTTGGGCTTTACTTTGTTGATGACTCCATGGATGTCATATTGACAATGCAGCATGGATTTACAATGACGGTTAGCGTAAAACTTGATAAAGATGGTCACTCCTATTTTGATGCAGACCTTTGGAGAAAAATGTCTAAGTGTTATGAACTGAAAGCTGGCAATAAAATTCTAGTGCATGCACCATAGCCTGGTCAAATTAACATGGATGTTTACTTCCCCAACATCATCATCCGAGCAAAGTCTGATCGAGGTTAGTGTCCTTTCAACTTTCTCCATGCTGGCATATTACGTAGCAAAGTCGGGGTATTTGTTCTGACTAATTGATCACTATTTAAGTAACCAATTGTGATTTCATTTTATGACTCCATTCCTAGGCGGTAACAAATTCTATTTACCAATTTATGCGCACTATATATTCTCCTGCCATGTTCTGAATAAATAATACCTTTCCTCTTTTTATGCAGGATATGTTGGATGCATAGTGAACGATCTGTATGTTACTAAGCATACCAAATTTCACTGGAAGGACTTGAAGCATGTCATAAACTTTGTTGATAATCTGACAAAGATAGCACAATGTATGAATGCTGGATTTTGGATGGGATTAATTATACCTATGGTGCACACATTGAACAAGAGCAATTGTGTGCACAAAACGCTGGTAAAAAGTCTTATTTTAATGTTGATGCTCATAAACTATATATATCTTCAACGATCTGTTACAATTGGTTTTTATTCCACATTTCAATAGAAATTGCCCGCTGTAGCAGTTCCCAGATCGATTTCCCGACGTGGTCCCATTACACTTGTGCCTGCTAATAAAGCCAAAGTGATTGCAAGGTACTACATTTCCTGCAGAAATGGAACCATTCAAATTAACAAGTTCTCGCTTGTCGTGGCAATGCATCCATATTGGAAAATTGGAGACACTGTTCTACTCATACTCTACCAAGGCACAGGAGGGCTCTTTGTTTTCATTGACGAGATGCCGAGTCACTGTGATCAAGCTGCTTCCAGCGGATAGTTGTGGTTGTTGGCCCCTCAGCCTCTTAAAATGTGCTAGCTGTTACTATGTTAAGTATGTAGATATGGACCATATGGTTGTTGGCCCTCATCCTCTTAAAATGTGATAGTTGTTACTATGTTAAGTATGTAGATATGGACCATATGGTTGTCAAAACCGTGTTACGAAGATCCTCCTTTTGTCGAATAGTGTAACCACTATATATATGTTACTCAAATGTTGTTGTCCAAGTTCTTAAATTTTCATGGAAAGTATTAGTATCATACATAGTTCATTGAGTTTAAGCGTGTGCCCGATGTCCAGAAGGCATTTGCATATTAACTGTCCATATTGCAAATTCACACACGTGTTAACATAAGGAAATGTATGTGTAACTTACTAATCATCGCACACGAGTACTCGCAGACGCATCATGTGCGATACTCC
This sequence comes from Triticum urartu, assembly GCF_003073215.2. Classification (NCBI taxonomy): domain Eukaryota; kingdom Viridiplantae; phylum Streptophyta; class Magnoliopsida; order Poales; family Poaceae; genus Triticum; species Triticum urartu. The sequence goes on from NC_053023.1 coordinate 361,107,785, forward strand.
TATACACCGCAAGCAACTAGTTTGCATTTTCAAATTTTTTTGTACACACAGAATCGCACATGAACTAACTGTAGTAACTGTCTGTGTTCTAATTTCTTATCGCAAATAGTTCATCCAAGTCGGCTGCTTGCGATGAGACAAAAGAACACAAATGAGTCATGTAAACAAGATGTGTGTGATACGTGGCTAACCGTATGCCATATATCACACACACCTTGATCTGGTTGACCGTTTCTATTGCATTCCCTAATAGCACACAGTTCATCGGAGCAAACTGTATGCCGTATATCACACACACATTGATATGGCTGCCCGTTTCTGTTGTTCTGCCTCATCGCAAACAATTCTTCTGGATCAACCGTATGCCCCACATCGCACACGTAACTAAAATCTGAACCATGTTTGATGTCTCTGCCATCACAAACGTTTTGCATCTTTTTTGATGGTTTTTTACATCCCTGTTTGCGATTAATGCGTCGCACACAATTTCGTCAAAGGGTCTCTGATCGTAGTGTCGCGTTAGCAACATCCTGCGGTAGAGCCCATGCACAAGGGACCCCCGTGCACGCGGGCTTCACTTACCCCGTGCGCATAGGTTTACTATAGCTTAATTATCTGGGCGTTACAAGCCCGCCCTATGTGACTATATGAGGGGCCAAGTGACCCCACCCAAGTGCACCTAGAGGACCTTGACGAGAAGGATGTGGGGGCCAAGATGCGGGCGATTTCCTGTGCCTGAGACAACCCAAGGGGTGCTAGGATGGTGCCTCCATACTCCAAGGACTTGCCGCTAGTCGAGGTATGCATCTTGTTTTCAGTCAGACAGTCCATATGTTACTTCCTGTGTATCTGATTCTGGTGTTGTGATATGTATGCCTGTCCAGGACTTCAAAAACATTATCTTTGATATCCCAGTGGTTGACCGGCTGCCTGTGGATGTGACGAGTGACACCGATCACTGGTACTCCGAGGGAACCGACGGCGACGACGAAAGCGACGAGGACGAGGGCTCTAAGGATGGGGAGGTGGCTGAGTCCTCTCTGTCTTACGAAGCCCCGAAGGAACCCCGCTCCAAGGCACTGCATGATCAGATTGGCAAGGCAGGAGTAGCTCAGTAGCCTACTGCCTCAGGGTGGGCGGCCCGCAGCTCCAAGCTTGCACGTACCGAGGCGGAGAGCTCCTTTGAGAAGCAGCACAAACAGCCCCAACAGATCTCCTCCAAGGCTCAGAAGGCCATGGTGCCTCGAATCAAGGTGACCGTGCTGGTGGCCTCGATGTAAGTATCTTTGATATTTCTTTGTTTATTGTTATCTTGACTCGGCTGATGGCCGAGTGTCGTTGACCTTTGCAGCAATGAGACCTGAACAATGTCGGTGGACCCACATGCTCACAAGCAGGGCCAAGGCGACATTGATGCGGCGGATGCCGCCACTTCCAAAGGTATTCTTGTGCCGACTGGTCATGAAGTCCAGATCTTATCTTACTGACCTTCACTAATTTATCCGACTCATATGCTCGTGTAGCTCCACCCGAGGTCAACCAACTGGATGACGATGAGAGGGCCGACCCGCCTAACCCAGAGGCTGCCAAGGGAAAGGCGTTCGGAATCGATGTGGCCATGTAGGAGTCTTCCCCTCGCCAAGTGGAATGTGCTTCGCCAGCCAAGACTACCGTGAAGGCCACGGGGCCATGTCCTCTAGCCGAGAGTGGATCTGCGCTTGTGACTGCGGTGATCCCGGCTCCAAGGCCCACACCAGTACCTCCTTCAACCTCTGCCACCGCCTTCCCCATGTATCATGTCCTAGAAGACCAAGTGGGGGCAAGCAAGGAGGCCGTGATCTTGGTGGGGTTGATGTGCAGCCATCTGAAGGATGCCTACGACGCCAGTGAGGCGCTCCAAACCAACGTGCGAGTAAGTACCATTGTGAGTAAGATTTCAGTTGAAGTTTCTTCTTCTTCGTTCTCTGCGATAGGGTTATCGTTAGTGGGTTTGTGTAGGGCACACCCAGTAGATGTTTTTTTGGGTCTAGTGGGGGCATGTTCAGTGCACCCATTGGGTGTAGTCCCCGAGACTCCTGCTGACTGGCAGTAGTTGGCGGGAGTCTTAGAACTTATGTTTTTTGATGTTGTCGCTTTCACTCAGGCTTAGCTGGGGCGTTACCGAGTGTTTGCGACCCAGTGGGGACACACTGAGTGCACCCACTGGGTGTAGTCCCCGAGGCTACCGCAAACTGGAGGCAGTCGATGGTAGTCTTAGAGCTGTGGCTCCTTTACCCTGAGGCTTATTTCCATTTTTAGCTCCTCTCATCAACACGAATCACTTTCCAGTGGGGGCACGCTGAGTGCACCCACTAGGTGTAGTCCCCGAGACTGTTGCCGATTGCGGGCAATTGGTGGTGGTCTTTTAGAACTGTCCTACGTCACTTAGAGTGCCCGTCCATACTCGGTCGACCAAGGTGGAATTCTGATGGGATGATAGATAGGATCTTTGATACGTCTCCAACGTATCTATAATTTTTTATTATTCCATACTATTATATTATCTGTTTTGGATGTTTTATATGCATTAATATTCTATTTTAAATTATTTTTGGGACTAACCTATTAACCTAGAGCACAATGCCAGTTTCTGTTTTTCCTTGTTTCTTGAGTTTTACCCAAACAGAATAAAACTTTCGCGATGATTTTTCTTGGACCAGAAGACACCCGTAGGACTTGGGAGGGGGCCAGAAGGTTCCCAAGGCGGCCACAAGCCTGCCAGGCGCGCCCTAGGGGGACGCCCAGAGGGCTTCTAGGCCCCTCGGAGGTCTTCCAACCCTAATCTTTACAATATAAATTCCGAAATATTCCCCCAACATCAAAAGCATCCACCAAAATACTTCTCCGCCGCTGCATGCCTCTGTTCCTGTGAGATCCCATCTTGGGGCCTTTTCCGGCACCCTGCCGGAGGGGGGTTCACTACTGCAGGATGCTGCTAATGTGACACTACGATCGGAGACCCTTCGACGAAACTGTGTGTGATGCAATAGTCGTAAACAGTGGTGTAAAAATACCGTCAAAAAGGTGCAAAATGTTTGCGATGGCGGATGCATCAAACACGGTTCAGATTTTAGTTGCGTGTGTGATGCAGGACATATGGTTCAGTTCAATTAACTGTTTGCGATGAGGAGGAAGAAAAGAAATGGGAAGCCAGATGAAGGTGTGTGCGATATACAACATACGGTTCACTCGGATGAACTGTTTGTGATTAGGCAACACAAATGCGGCAAACATGTCTGTAATCAGAAATGTGTGCGAAGACTGATAATAACACAAACAATTGTTGCTAATAAGCCGTGTGTGTTGTGGGAAAACGCTTGGTGGTATACAATTGTCAGCGATTGATGAAATCATCACCGACGGGTTCCCCAGTATGGTCCGTGTGCGATGTCATTTCATACAGAACAACAACATATGTACTTATAACTTATAAGGACTTGATTCCATAAACAGATTAAACATCCAATTACATATGTGGGTAGTACACACATGACCTTTGCACACACCAAAGTATGTTCCAAAATGCCTAGGACACTCAAATAATGTCACTATTGCAGGATGCTGCTAACGCGATACTACGATCAGAGACCCTTTCACGAAACTGTGTGCGATGCATTAATCACAAATGGGGATGTAAAAAAACCATCAAAAAAGGTGCAAAATGTTTGCGATGGCGGAGCCATCAAACACGGTTCAGATTTTAGTTGCGTGTGTGATGCAGGGCACATAGTTAGTCCATCCGAACTATTTACAACGAGGCACAACAACATAAATGGGCAGCCATATCAATGTGTGTTCGATATATGGCATACAGTTTGCTGCGATGAACTGTTTGCTATTAGGGAGTGCAACAGAAATGGTTAGCCAGGTCAAAGTGTGTGTGATATACGGCATACGGTTCACTCGGACGAACTATTTTCGATTAGGGAACACAACATCAACGATGCCTCGGTTGACAAGGCAACTGGCCTCGTCGAGCAACTCATGGGTGACAATGGAAGCTCCTCAAGGCGCACGCCGAGAAGGAGGAGGAGGCCGCCGGCTGGAAGATGCTGCATGAGCAGAGCAATGCCTTGGGGATGACGCTGACAGCGGTCGTCGAGGAACTGATGGGTGACTTGAGGAAGCTCCGGATCGAGCGTGAGTAGGAGGTGGAGGAATCTGTGGCTGCTTTCAAGCAAAGTCGTGATGAATTGAAGAAGGAGGTAGAGGATCTCGTCGCCCGGCGATCCATCGACGAGTAGAGACAGTAGCGACACATGTCGTTGTGTGCAATTTCCTTCTTCTCTTGCCCCCGTGTCTTCCGGGCTTTGCCGCATGTGGCATTTTAAATTATCCAGAATATGTAAGACAGTTGTTATCTGTGCCATTGTAAATTTGTCGTCGTATTATCCGTTGCCATTTTATTTGTGGTCGTATTATCCGTTGCCCTATGTGGAAATTTAAATTAGGGCGGAATACGAGTTGAAAACACGAACAAAGCAAATGTTGCCATGGGATGACAAGCAAACACCCTCCGTCCAGGTGCTTTAATTAACCCATTAATGAAGAAGTTGTGAGCGAGGCGGGCAGCGGATGGTGCATGGAGGTCAAAGAGCTCGCTTCCTGGTGAGCATGGGCGGCCTTGCTACTCACACATGTCCCGTCGAGCCTACGAGGTGGACAGGATGCACGAGTCTCGTCAAGCCTGAGCGGCGGACTGCTCGTACGCGTGCCGTCGAGCCTGCACGGCGGACTTCTCGCGCTCTTCTCGTCTAATCAAACAGCTACACACACGCCATCGAGTATGGTTAAATTTCGTCATGGTTAATATAATACAACCTTTATGATATTAATGTGCCAGCTTTTTGTTTCAAAAAGGACTTCGTTGGCTACTAATGTGTGCGCCTCTTCTCAAACAGGAATTTTTTTACCACGGCATATATGTGCCATGTCATGAAACCATGCCAAGTTTCATGTTTTTCGGGTGAGTTTTTGATTTAGAAGGATTTAAACACCAAGATTTTCCATATTTCAAGACGACGACAAGTTTTTAATTCATTCCCATTCCTTAAATGAGACCTAAACATGCACCCAATGACACATGTATGATTTCCCACCCGTTTTGCTTCACTAGAGCATGTGCTTGCAGTTCAAATTTAAATTATGGACTACATTAAACACATAGAAAACTTAATTAGTAATATATACAATGGCCAAACGAACCCTGAACAGTTTCAATTTCAGCCCGACACTCATGTTATTCTATGTTGCCTGTAGAACACAAAGTTCAAGGCGACAAGAGGCAGTGATTATCGTTTCGCCCACAAGAGGGGCATGTTTCCCTACCGGAACCACGAGGGTTGCGACAGGCTCTGGTTTGTCATAGGCTTGTAATATAGCTTCGCCAAATTGGACAATTATATGTACCATGTAGTGACACCATGCCAAGTTTCATGATTTCCTGGTGAGTTTTGGATTTACAGAGATTTAAAAACCGAGATTCACAATGTTTGTGCCCAAGCCAGGATGGCGAGACGGTTGAATTCATTCCCATTCGTTCCATGGGACCTAAACATGCACCCGAAGGAAACATGTACGTTTTTTCTAGCCATTTTGATGCACTGGAGCATGTATTTGTAGTTCGGATTTGAATTATTGACATTAAATGCCTAGAAAACTCAATTAATGAATTAAAGAGGTCAAATGAACCCTGAATAATTTCATAGTTCAGAGTGAATCTCTCGTTGTTCTGTGTTGCGTGTAGAAGAAAATATGAGGCTAGAAGAGGGAGCAATTATCGTTTGACCCACTAGGGGACACATTTCCCTATCGAAACCATGAGGGTTCTTGCGACAGGCTCCGGTTTGTAAGAGATTTGTCATAAAGCTTGGCCCAAATTGGCAATGCTTTTACCACGACATATATGTGCCATGACGTGACACCATGCCACCTTTGATGACTTTCTGGTGAGTTTTGGATTTATGGGGATTTAAAACCAAGTTTTGAAATGTTTGAGGACGAGCCAGGACACCGATACGATTGTAATTCATTCCCATTCCTGGCATGGGACCTAAACATGCACCCAAGGACACATGTATAATTTTTCTAGCCATTTTGGTGAACTGGACCATCTATTTGTAGTTCAAATTTGAATTATGGACATTAAATGCCTAGGAAACTCAACTAGTGTATAAAAGGCTAAACGAACCCTGAATAAGTATAAATTTTAGCACGGATATCACGTCGTTCCATGTTGCCCGTGGAAGAAAATACAGGGCGAAAAGAGGCAATGATTACGTTTCGCCCACAAGGGGAACACGTTTCCCTATCGGAACCATGAGGCTTCTTTGAGAGAAGCTCTAGTTTGTAAGAGGTTTGTAATAAAGCTTGACCCAAATTGGACAATGTTTTTACCATGACATATATGTGCCATGACGTGACACCATACCACCTTTGATGAGTTTCTGATGAGTTTAGGATTTACGGGGATTTAAAAACCGAGATTCCAAATGTTTGAGGATGAGCCAGGATGCGGGTACGGTTGTAATTCGTTCCCATTCCTGGCATGGGACCTGAACATGCACCCAAGGACACATGTATAAATTTTCTAGCCATTTTGGTGAACTGGAGCATGTATTTGAAGTTCGGATTTGAATTATGGACATTAAATATCTAGGAAACTCAATTAATGTATAAAAAGGCCAAACGAACCCTGAATAAGTTTAAATTTCAGCACGGATATCTTGTCGTTCCATGTTGCCCGTAGAAGAAAATACAAGGCGAAAACAGGCAGTGATTACGTTTTGCCCACAAGGGGGACACGATTCCCTAACGGAACCACGAGGCTTCTTTGAGAGAAGCTCCGGTTTGTTAGAGGCTTGTAATAAAACTTGCGCCAAAATGGACAAAAAAATTCCTCGACATACATGTGCCATGTCGTGACACCGTGCCAGGTTTCACGATTTTCGAGTGAGTTTTGGATTTACGGGGATTTAAAAAATGAGATTCTTCTCACAAAATGTTTTCAAATAGCACATGGTTCAATCACAAAAGCCGTGTGCCTACCAAACGTGGTCGAGGCCCCCTTCCCCCCTGCTGCGCGCGTGATCTGAGTCGTGCGTTCTGATTGGCCAGAACCCAAACCCCACGGATCATACGTGTGCACCGTTGCCTGCTCCCAGATCTAACGGCAACCCTGAGCCCTTTCAACATCACATGCAGTACATGGGTAAGCACTGTGCGCATGCGTCGTGCTAGCTCACACTTCCTTCTCTACTAGGTTTTCTAAACAGGCTACCATTTCTCGCCACTCCTCTCATCGGTTTCCCGCCTCTTCTCCCATCGTTTTCCCGCTACCAGTGTCATTGCTCATTGAAGGCTAGTGGCGACACACTGGCCATGTAAATATCCCACACAGTTTCTAAAAGCACAAATGTGTGTGATAGGAGGGAGTAGGTCCCATAGGGTGACCAGCATGATATGCCTTAATGGCAAGGAGGCAATTCTTATCAGCAAGGGGCGGCTTCCCATCCGCTAGCCTAGTCGAATAGAATGCAGAAGTTAAGTGTGCTCGGGCTGGAGTAGTCCAAGGATGGGTGACCCGGTGGGAAGTTGCATATCTCAAGCTTCATTTAAATTCCATGAAACGGTCATTACAGAGATATATTATATATATCTATAGTGACCTATCATGGCAATTATATAAACCTTGGGATCCTTGTTTTGCTAGTTTGTAGACTATGTTTTTATGGGTTATTTTTTGCTCTAAAAAATTAAAGAATTATTGACTTGACCTGTCATGGCGATTATATAAACCTACTATGTTTTTATGGGTTATTTTTTGCTCTAAAAAATTAAAGAATGATTGACTTGACCTGTCATGGCGATTATATAAACCTTTTTCAGGTTGCATGCAGGGTATAGAGGGCAGGGTGTTCTTCTCGAGCATGTCTCCCTTGTGCAGCTTATAGACGTGGCACATATCTGTGGGCTCCCCAAGGTTTATATACTATCCTTTAACGACAATTAGGGGGCCCACACAATCTATCCCTTTGACCCAACAACGAGAAGGGTTTGGCCATGATGGTGTCCTATTCATACTAGTAAGGTACACATGCATTGCACGCATGAGATTTGGTAACCAAATTATGAATAAATACCACACTATAGCATGTAAGCTTTGAGTCATATATGCATGATGTAGATGTTCGTTTAATTCTTGTAGTTCATCTCATCCAAATTCAATTAGTTTTATAAAAAAATCTATTTTAAGATTCATGGAATTGTGCATTGTAAAACTTAAAGTAAAAACAAAAAGTGACAATTCATTTAGAAAAAAAGTTTGGGCAATTAAGATATGGAAGATTCTAGAGAACAAAGGAGAAGTGCTTGTGTTTTGAGGTTTGTGCATTATGCTTAAGTTCAACCATGGAGTCTTCTAGATTGTACATGTGGCAGAATCTTGTGGAATGTAGATGATATCCAACGGCCAGTAATGCTCGGGTTTGCCATCTTTGTACTGTCGGATTAGCTTCATCCAACGACCAACTTTCAAAGTTATTCGCACAATATATAGGGGTATAGATATAGATGTGTCCCATGGTAGACCAAATAAAGTTTAAGCACATGCGTGGGACGACCCCCCCCCCCCCCCCCCCCCCCCCCCCGCCGCCGCCTCGAAGTTGGGAAACCGACATCATACATATTGAACTAGGCTTGGAGTCGAGTACGGTGTTCGGTTTGTAATGTAGTTGGTGGCCCATCGAAGTTGTGCATTCGGGATTTAACACATCACACACCACCGTACCCATAAATATTTTCGGTCCGCATGCAGTGTATACGGGGTCTTCTGATTGACTAGGTCTCCCTTATGCGGTTTTTTGTGATGACACGCATATCTGTGGGCTCCCCGAGTGTATATATCACCCCTTTGACGGATAATGAGGGGTATGTGTTGGCCATGAATGGATTCCTCCTAGTTCGTGTTAGGGCCGATTACTATCACATGTCGCTCAACCAAAGCTCGAGCTCATGCGTTGCCAGGATTCCCTCCCACATGCTCGGATTGCTGGGTTCGACCTACATCATACCCTGCGTATCTCGTCCTTAACTACCTTGCCTTCATGGTTGTTGTATGTATCGAGAGGTAGACACCACGTCTAAATTATACATTATTCTATATTGAAAACACACATCACCCCTTCCAACGTACATCATTTTGGGCCGCATGCAAGAGGTGCTAGTTTTGTGGTCCCTCTCATGCGATTTTTATGATGGTTCAATCTATTGGCCCAAGCGGTTTATCGACAACAACAACAACTGTTGTTTGACCAAACGATAGATTCATTGGTCCGTCTTATGGTAGGTCATGGAGACATGCATGTATGACCAAAGTATCGATCATTACGTGCATCCGCCCCGCTGACACGAAGTGGGAGGTGGTGGGGCAAGCATCCTAGCTAGGTATGACATTATGTCATTATATATATATATATATATATATATATCCAAGGGTACTTTCGGGTTTGCGAGGCAGGTGCCACCAAAGTTATGCATTGTGTATTTAAAGTTTTAAACACCCCCAATATTCCTACATATATTTGGCCACCTCCAGGTGGTTCTTGACTTCTGGCCCCTCTCATCGATCTTCGATGACGCGCCCAACCGTGGGCCCGCGCGCTCAAAGTTATGCATTGGAATTTTGAACTTTGCAGAACACCTTTTTCACTCATATATATTTGGGCCACATGCTGGTGTGGCTACCTTCTGACCCTCTCTAACATTTTTTTTGCTGCAAAGAATCTGATGACGCTCAACGGACACGGGTATAATATCTTAACCATGTGCGATACAAGTGCGATGTGAATAACCACGCCTGCGCAAGCACGAGTAAAGGTGGAGGTACTGGCTCAACCGTGTGCGATGCAAGTGCGCTATAAAATCACCACAACCGCGCAAGTGCAAGCAAAGGGTGGAGGTACTGGCTTAACCGTGTGCGATGCAAGTGCGCTATAAAATCACCACCTGTGCAAGCTAAAGGCAGGTAAGTTTGTTTGGAAATTAGGACGAACCATGTGTGATAGACCAGCTAGCTAGAAATATAAAAACAAACTACCTGCCTTGAGCGTTGCAAAAAACGGCGGTTCCGCCACTTTTCCTTATGATCATACACTCATATTGTTATTGGACCATGCGCGATCTTGGGCACTCCCTCCTCGCATCAATTACTTTACCCAAATTTTAGTAGCCGCTGTACTTCAACCGTAACCCACACTCCTCCAGCACTGACCTTATAGTAAAATTGCAGTAGCCGAGGCATTTGAACCGTCACCCTTCGTCGTCCACCACCATCTCCACCCACCATTACTAAAATTTTCAGTAGCCATGGTGTATCCTCAAACACCCCCTCCATAGTCCCCCACCCGCCCCTCCCCCCTCGAACCCTAGCTTGCGGCCGGCGCCGCCACCAACCCTGTCGGTCTGCCCGTTCCTCCTAGCTTAGATAATAAAATTTCGGTTACCCAGCGATTCCCATACCATCGCCCCACTCCCTTGAGTTTTTAGATGAGGCATGCAGTGTCCCTCCCCGCCAGATCCACATCCCCTGCTACAGAATGCCGCAGCCTAAGCTCGACCACGTAACCCGGGGAGCCCGACGAGTGTTTGGCCAAGAATAGGATTAGCATGGCCTCTCCGGCAGATGTTGGCGAGGTGGCCGCCGTTCGCCCTGACCTGTCGATCCCGGATTAATACGTCGCAGCGGAAGCCGGCGAAGACGTTGACTACGTTGCCATGCCGAAGGCTTCGTGTCAGTGGGCTAGCGTATTACTATATCTCGGGAAAGCTGGCTACGACATCAAGCTCGTCCACAACGACGGCTTCACGCGGGCCATGTCACAGGTTAAGTGGTCCATCCCCGACCCCTCTGGTTCAACCGCCGTCGATCTCTTCGATGGCCCTGCCGTTGATCTCCTCCACGAAGCGGTCAAGGATTTGTGATCTTTATACGCCATCGAGCCAATTTTGTCATTTCTCAAGGACACGTTCTATGGCGGAGGCTTGTGATCCTCAATTGCCAAGTCAAATCTCATGGACCACGACCACGAGGAGGGCACCCATGTAGGTTCTTCCAAGGTGAAACAGCCCATCTGTGACATCAGAGAGCGCACCATGGGTTTGTGCTCTTCCAACTAGAAGGATCCCGTCCATGAAATGTGAGGCAACATTCTATCAGCAAATCTTACATTTTCTAGCTTGCCAACCCGTACCCTTTGTTGTAGTAGCATTTGTCGTGCGATGCTTTAACTATGTCGTGTTTAATTATTTCAGTTATGCAAAAATGTATTGTTCAATAGGGCTATGTGATGTTTAAGTATGAATTTCCACTTTAGTTTCACGAATGGCTATATTTGGTTGTTTATAGTGAGTAGATGCCTTGTTTATCTGTATTTGGTTGTTAGGTTGGTTGGAGTGAGCATTTTTCCAGTTATCGAACAGATTCCTTGTTTATATGTATTTGGTTCTTAGTTTGGCTGTAGTGAGCATTTGTCCAGTTATCAAGCAGATGCCTTGTTTATCTGTATTTGGTTGTTAGGTTGCTTTTTTTAGCATTTGTACAGTTATCAAGAAGATGCCTTGTTTATCTGTATCTGTATCTGCTTGTTAGGTTGGTTGCAGTTAGCATTTGTCCAGTTTCTAGCATATGCCATGTTTATCTGTATTTCCTTGTTAGGTTGGTTGTAGTGAAACTCTGTCCAGTTTTCAATGGCTATATTTGGTTATTATACTAGTCATTTATGCCTTGTTTTTTTAGTCATTCACAATGTGTTGTTCATTATGTGCAAGTCGGAACTGTGCCGCTCGACTACATCAATACCAGTTTGAACGGCTATATTTGGTTCCAGTTATTCCTGGTGTAGTTAATACATGCCCTTTATTTCAGTTTTACACATTTATCCAGTGTGATGTTTAAGCATTACCTACGTTCTATTCATTTTCAAAAATACCAGTTTGAATTGCAATATTTGATGGCTGTTAAGCCTGCTGTCGGTAACATTGCCTTCCATTTTATATCTGCTTTAACATCATGCTGAAACCAACACATTCAAGCTATCATTTGGAGATGATGTTGTTTACCTTTGCTATATTTGTTTGATGTTAAGGTTGCTGTATTTATCATGCCTTTCCACTACTTATGCAGGACAACAACGGGAGTGGCCACCATTTTCCACCGAGGTTAGCTTCATCCCTCAACTTGTACTCCCCCCGTCGTTCCATAATGTAGTGCATATAGATCTAGGCCTGGACACTTGTTAGCTTCTAAAATTGACTTGTTGCTTGTAGGTACATATGCCCTTGAAAAGGATCCAAACATCGACCCTTTTTGCGTATGGGGCAATGAGATATTCATGAACAAGCATCAAGTGAGGAAACCGATAAGTATTATTAGCAAAAAGATATGAGTGGTGGCAAGCAAATTATTTTTTTATGCTCTATCCAACACAACAGTGAGCTGTAGGATGGTAACTACAAACTCTGCAGCCTTCTCTTTTTACTGCCCATAATGAGATGTTAGACAACAATGTGTGAATCTTTTTCATTCGCAATGGTTCCCGAAGCAGTTCACTCAAGATTACCACGCAAAGTACATGATTGGTGGACACACAATGAAGGTTAAAGTATTTCCTCCAGACTACAATGAGCATCAAGAAGTCGTAATGAAGACATTGAAGGATGGACGGGCAAACCATCACAAGGGGTTGGCCTAGAGTCGTGCACGCATTACGCATGGAGGAGGGCACAATATGGACATTCCACTTCACCTTCTCCAGCAACCAAAATGTCTTTTTCCACTCTATTTACAGTCTTAAGTACAACTGTGGTTCATCATTCTTTAGTTGGTGCTTCTGTAGTTCTTCAGTATATGTACCTATGCTTCGAATTATGCGTTCGTGGTTGAACCTATATTTGTAATAAACATGGTTGGATCAAATAAGTGATTACCTAATTTCAAATTCAAAACATGTGATTTTTACATTAGGGACTACATTGCACACGGTTTGCGAAAGCGGAATGTTTGCGATAGACGTGGAGATCAGAAACGTTTCTAGGATCACTACGTGTGCAATCAATCTCCACTGGACACACGATGTCCCCCTGAAAACTGTTTACGTGAGGCCACCTTACGCAAACGTTTACCACATAAAAACTGTGTGTGATGGATAGCCTTTGCCACACAGTTTCTTCTACGCACCGTGTGTGATGCATTCAATAACGCAAACGATAAAATTGTTAATATCATGTGCAATGGCAACGCTATCACAAACGATTTAATGAGGAAAATTATATGTGATGTACCTGTGAACGAAAACGTTTTCCTTGGAGCGACTATGTGGGATGTACATACGAACGGAAACGTTTAGCGGGGACTGACTGTGTGGGATGTACTTGTGGCTGGAAACAATTTTTGCCTGTATAATTGTATTTTTAGCTCTACTATACGTATTTCCGTATTTGAACGCTCGCTGGTCGCACATGACCTCATTTTGCCGAGCGTGTGTGCCAGGAGGGCATATCCCCGATGGTTTCTGGGTCGTGTGGGAAGGACCCCCTATCGCCATCACTCACTTGGCGACGGTTCAGAATGTCGTCGTGGAAAGGGGTTAAAAACCGTTTGTATAGCACTGACGCGTACCAGTGTGTATAAAAAGGCAAAACGAACCGTGAATAATTTCATATTTTTAGGACGACGCTACTACAGTTGCATGTTGCCTTTGTAAAATAAATCAAGGTGGGAAGAGACAGTGTATGTCATTTCACACAGATAGGTGACAACGTCCCTCTCGGAACCATGAGCCTTTTGAGAGAAGCTCCGGTTTGTAAGAAGTTTGTACCAAAACTTGCCCCAAATTGGACTAATTTTTTACCACGGCATGTTGGTGCTATGACATAACACCATGCCAAGTTTCATGATTCTGAGGCGAGTTTTGGATTTACAGTAATTTTAAAACCAGGTTTCTCAATGTTTAATGTCGAGTCGGCAGCTTTTCCTCGTGGGTCCCAAATGATAAATCCAAATATGTCACTACCATGCGGCTTTTGTTTTTAAGAATTACATCCCATTTGGTGTGCAAGCTGAAAATGATTTTGTGGGTGCTGGTGGGCGCTAAGAACTTATGGTTCTGTAATGAACAAAGATCTCAAGGATCCCACGAGAGTGATGTTCTTTCCCTATGTTGTGAATGCTTATAATAACTATATCTTAATTAAAGAAATGGAAAGCCATTGGCCTAGTATGAACGAAAATATGGGTCAAAGCCGAGTTGAAAATGGCAACAATATCTAACTCCAGCTAACAAACAGTACAAAAGCATGAGGATTAATTGCTCATCAGGTTTAGAAAAAATCCAGATTGAACAGGACAATGACATCTAACTCAACCAAAGTTTTCGGCAGTCACAATCAAATGAATTGGTCTTATCCATAAAATCAAGATCCCGACCAGAAATTCTACTGGTCCATGATGACAAGCTGTTGTAAATAGAAGTCGAACACGATCAGAAGCCCTTAGGTCCACCTGAAACTTCTTTTTTATGTTGCTCAACACTTGCAACTGTAAGAAATTTCTTGTCGAAAAACATAATCCTCACGGACAATAGTGCCCTCGCATTCAACATGAAGAATGTGACAAAGCTAGTGTTTGCATTGTTGGATGCATATCCTTCCAGCACTACGGTCTCCAAACGAATGTCATGAGATCTAAGAAAATCCTAGTGCTTCTTGAACCATCGATTGGTTATACCTTCTCGTCCATGTGTTAGTGCCTAATTAGAGATGAAGATTGAAAATAGTTAATGTCTAAAAAAGATTATGTTGAAAGAATGATAGCTGAACGATTTATTATAGTACATTATATATGGGCTTTCAATGTGCGTGAAATCATCACCTTTATATACAAATTCTCCAGACATTGAAAGCATTGTAGCAAGCCAATAATTATGTTCATTATGTTTAGATCAAAACACCACATACTGATATGAAAGCTCTTGATAGAATCCACCACCACTGATAGGATGGACAAGCTCTTCATTGAGCATAGAACATAATTTTAGTACCAAAAGTGTACTCCAAGATGATACTTAACTTATGCGCACAAATGAAAAAAAGGAGATTACAAAAGTTTACGTGATTAATATATAGTACCTCAATAGGTGTGGAGCCAAACACCATTTTGAACCATCTAAAAGGATCACGAATTGCACCCAAGGTCTCCAGTTTAGGTGCAAGCTGAAAAGATCGCTAATGAAGTGAAGGGGCCAAACACTTGGAATGAAAAGACCTCAATAGGTACAATTATTTGCGAAGGTACTATAACAGAATCAAGGAGCAACCTTTGAAGTGAAGGGGCATCTTCGATGATGAGACCATGTCCAAAAAAACAGATTCCCATGCTTACAAGGTGGGGCGAATTTATTGTGAGACAGTGGATATGAATTTCCATTCCAAAAACAAGCAGCAAGTGCTATAGGGCAGGGTAGCTGGAGTGGATGATGTTGTGCAGTGTGGCCTCCAATAGATCAACCACCACAAGCACAAGTTTTTTAGCAGTGGGAGTCGAAGCATTTGTACCAAATTGTCTGCTAGATGCACCAAGCGAACATGGCGGTGTGGAGAGAGGAGGAAAACTACGAGATGGACATCGTGGTGAGGGGACAGATACATCGGTTCGTGGTATGTTACATAAATAGTCATGGTAGAACTCAAGCTGCTGGAGTTTATCAAATTAACGGGATGTCAGCCAGGCGGACACCGTGCAGGGTATGTCCAGCATGTAGCATGTCGGGATGCAGATGCATTGAACAGAGCCCTCGTGGGAGGAGATGATGGCTCCGAGGAGTTCAGAATCATCATCGACAGATAGCTGACGACAATCGAGATTAAGAGGCACGGTACACCACAGAGTGCGCCACAGAGATGCAAGGACTTGTGTGCGGCAGCCATCCTTGGTGGGGAGAAGGGAGATGATCTCCCCAAGGACGTCGTCCGGGAGATCGCTAATGCGGTACGCCTGAGATTCTACTGGTTCCTCTGGTCCAGGGGGGCCACTTCTGGCCGCACAACCGGGTTCAAGATCTACAATCGGCAGTGGCGCTGGCCGGAGCCTCATCTGTGTACATACCAATCTGAAAGAAAAAATGGCATAACATGTAGGACATTCAATATCAATTCTCAAGATCGTGAAGAGAAAAGGCACAAACATATATGTAGGCATTCAAAATCAATTCTCAAGATCTGGCCATGAATTATTAGCACACAAGCTAACCCTAGTTGGATTATTAGCAAAAATCATTTGTACAAAACAAATAATTAATCACTAACTCTATACAGATAACATTTAAACAATCAATACACTACGTGCATCTAACAGATCTTAATTACTCTGATTTCATGGACTGAGATAACATAACCATAGGATTTGTATTCCAGAAAAAATTATAGTGGGGGGAGTAACTAGAGAAAAGACATGATATGTTTGCTGCACAAATGGGTATATAGATGACTAACCGGTTTTCCGTCAGAACCACAGTCGTTGCCGGAGTTTCTGTTGACCTCAGGCTCCGGCTGGGGGGGGGGGGCACGACGGCGCCGACGAAGTCAAGGTTGTGCTGCTGCCCGCGTGAGACCTCGTCGGCGGCGACGACAACCTCTCTGCCCAGCTTCACGCGTTGCGCGGGTGCTTCACCAGCCCCGACGTCGCCACTTCCTCCGATGGTGCACTTCGGCGGCATCCTTATACACTCCAGAGTCCAGACGTTAGTGACCACTTTGGACCGGTGGTGCGGTCGCCTATTATGGCCGGCGGGTCGGGCGGGCAATTAATACGGACTAGTGGCAGCGAGGCAGGTTGCGGGCAAAAGCTGCCTCGCCTCCCAGTGAGCCTGCGCGGCGGACTTCTACCATTCCTAGCATCATTTCACACAGCCGCTCGCACGCCTCCCATCAATACGCACACCTACACGCACGCCTACGAGGCGAACTGCTTGGATGCGTCCTGTCAACTCATGCCTGCTCGCACAACACACGGGGCTTGTGGCAGCACATATATTTTTTGGTTTATTTTCTGCCGCTCTACTGCTTAACTAAAGCATGGCATGGTCTAACGCACACGGTCGGAATAAATAATCTGTTTGAGATATTGGTTGCCAGTTTTTAATAATCTCCCGTTTGTAAGAAGATTATATCAAAACGGGTCTCGTTGACGAAAAAAATACAATATCATAGTCTACTGGTGTCCATATATGACACCACGATAAGTTTCATGAATTTCAACTAAGTTTTTGATTTACTGAATTTTAAAAATATATATTCTCAATATTTTGAAATCTCTTGCATAGGGAAACATGCACCCAAGGAAACATACGATTTTGTAACCCATTTTGGTGCACATGTAGCTCAAATCTGATTTTTGCACATTAAATCCCTAGGAAATCAATCAATGTATAAAAACAGTTAAATAATGTCTGTTTGAACAAAATTAACATGACACTCTACCTTTCTTCACATGTTCACTGCAGAAAAAGTTTGGCATGCCTCAGAGTGGCTGTGGTGGTGCGGGATGTGTGTGTTTGTCTGTGTGGGGGTGGGGGGAGGGGTCCGGCAGTACACTACGAGTCGTTAACCTCCGTGTGGGATTATTGATCTTTTTTGAGTCATATATGCCACATCAAAGTCGTGAATTGGTTATTTAATTTATTACACAACCCTTTCATACATAATGTTTGGGCCACATGCATGCATTGGTGGTCCTCTCGGACACTCTCCCTCGTGCGGTCATCAGCGACGTGCCCATTCATTAGCCTGCAAAGGTTTTTAGTTTCCACCGACAATGAGAGGGATTGATTTGACTAAAAGGTGGATTCATCTTGGCATGTGTGCAGTGTGGATCATGGTGGGATTCCATATCAAAGTTCGAGCACGTGCGTACACACTCCCGCCGGCTTGAAGTGAGGGGGTGATATGTCTCCAATGTATCTATAATTTTTGATTGTTCCATGCTATTATATTATCATTATTGGATGTTTTATAATCATTTTATAGTCATTTTGTATCATTCTTTGGTACTAACCTATTGACTTAGTGCCAAGTGCTAGTTGTTGTTTTTTACATCGCTGGTAATCAATACCAAACGGAGTCCAAATGCAGCGAAACTTTTTGTAGATTTTTTTGGACCAGAAGACATCCAATGGGCCGAAGAAGCACCTGGGGGTGCTTCGAGGGGAGCACAACCCACCAGGGCGCGCCTGGAGGCCCAGGTGCGCTTTGGTGGGTTGTGCCCACCTCGGGTGCCCCCGGACCACCTCTTTGCTCTATAAATACCCCAATATTCCAGAAACCCTAGGGGAGTCGACGAAAATCAATTCCAGCCGCCACAGAGTCCAAAACCACCAGATCAATCTAGACAACATCACGGAGGGGATCACCACTTCCATTGGTGCCTCTCTGATGATGCGTGAGTAGTTCTTTCTAGACCTTCGGATCCGTAGTTAGTAGCTAGATGGTTTCCTCTCTCTCGTTTGATTCTCAATACAATGGTCACTTGGAGATCCATACGATGTAATTATTTTGCGGTGTGTTTGTTGGGATCCGATGAACTTTGAGTTTATGACCAGATCTATCCCTTTTTTATCCATGAAAGTTATTTGAGTTTCTTTGATCTCTTATATGCATGATTGCTTATAGCCTCGTGTTTCTTCTCTGATATTTGGGTTTTGTTTGGCCAACTTCATCTATTTATCTTGCAATGGGAAGAGGTGCTTTGTAGTGGGTTCGATCTTACGGTTCTTGATCCTAGTGATAGAAGGGTAACCGACACGTATGTATCGTTGCTACTAAGGATAAAACGATGGGGTCTATTTCTACATAAATAGATATTGTCTACATCATGTCATCATTCTTATTGCATTACTCTGTTTCTCCATGAACTTAATACACTAGATGCATGCTGGATAGCGGTCGATATGTGGAGTAATAGTAGTAGATGCAGGCAGGAGTCGGTCAACTAATCTTGGACGTGATGCCTATATAATGATCATTGCCTGGATATCGACATAATTATTTGAAGTTCTATCAATTTCCCAATAGTAATTTGTTTACCCACCGTTTGCTATTTTTCTCGAGAGAAGCCACTAGTGAAACCTACGACCCCATGTCTCTTTCTCATATTATTTGCTTTTGCGATCTATTTTATTTGCCTTTTATTTTCAGATCTATTAAAACCAAAAATACAAAAATACCTTGCTGCAATTTATTTTATTTGGCGTTCTATCTATCAATATTTACAACTCTCTCATGTCCGTTTCCCAATTTCTGGCACCGTTACCCCAAAGGAATTGACAATCCCGTTTATATGTCGGGTCGCGAGTATTTGTTATTTGTGTTCAGGTGTTTTTTACATAGTGTTTCTTTGTTCTTCTACTGGTTCGATAACCTTGGTCTCATTAGTGAGGCAAAAACCTACCGTCTCTGTGCTGCATCATCCCTTCCTCTTTGGGGAAATACCGACGTAGTTCTAGCAGACATCAAAAGGAATTTCTGGCACTGTTGTCAGGGAGGATCATCTACATCTACTAGGTTCCTAATCACAAATCTCATCTCCTCGCAAGTTACATTATTTGCAATTTGCCTCTCTTTCTCCTCTCCCCCACTTCACAAAAATTTGCCGTTTTATTCGCCCTCTTTTTTGTTCGCCGTTTTCTTGCCGCATCTGTTTTTGAGTGCAATCTTGTTTGAGTAGTCATGATGCCTCAAAGAAAATATTATGAAGTTCCTTACCCCAATATTTTTCTTGAAATTGAGAAAAGTACTAAGGAATATATGACTACACAATTTGAGCACAATGAATATTTTACCGAAGAACATAAGGAACACTCCGTTGTGCTAGATGCTATTACAAAACAACTTGATGATATTAGTAAAGAAGTTTGCAATCCCCAATCTAAGTATGCTTTTGCTGAAAGTTTGCTAAGAGAAATATCTGACACACAAGCTACCCTAGTAAATCAAATGGCCGCTAAACCAATCTTGTTAGATGATAAAAGTGATGAAGACCTTAAAATGCATGGTGTTTCTTCTATTGATTCCTTGTTTAGTAAAGTTAAGATTGATGAAAAAGGGACTGGAGAAGAGTCAACTTTAGCTAGAAGGCGTCCCGATAATCCGGAGGATGAAAATCTTGTTGAGAAAATTGATAAAAGTGGGTTTGAAGAGGTCAAAACTTTAGCTAGTGATGTACCCACTCTGTTCGATTAAAAGACTTTAATTATGATAGTTGCTCTTTGATTGATTGTATTTATTTGTTGAAATCCATTATAAATTCACTCCATGTTTATGAACTAAATAAAGCTTTTACTAACAATATTGTTGATGTTATGATGAAAGCTTTGGAAGGAAAGTTGGAATTAGAAGTTTCAATTCCTAGAAAATTGCATGATGAATGGTAACCTACTATCAAAGTCAAGATTAAAAATTATGAGTGTTTTTCTTTGTGTGACTTGGGTGCTAGTGTTTCTACAATTCCGAAATCTTTATGTGATGCGCTTGGTCTTACCGATATTAAAGAGTGTTCTTTAAATTTGCACTTGGCGGATTCTACTATTAAAAAGCCTACGGGAACAACTACTGATGTTCCTATTCTTGCAAATAGGAATTATGTGCCCATAGATTTTATTGTTCTTGATATTGATTGCAATCCATCTTGTCCAATTATTCTTGGTAGACCGTTTTTACGCACTATTGGTGCCGTGATTGATATGAAAGAAGGCAATATTAAGTTCCAATTTCCACTAAGGAAGGGTATGGAACACTTCCCTAGAACACGAATTAGGCCACCATATGAATCAATCATGAGGGCATACTATGGATGTCGAAATAAAGATGACAAAACTTAGATCCTTGCTTTATGCCTAGCTAAGGGCCTAAAACGATAGCACTTGTTGGGAGCAACCCAATGAATAAAATTTGTTTTTTCTTTTTTCTTCCTATTTGTCGGTATACAAAAGTAGGGGTCCTTTTTGTACCCTTTACTTGTGCGCGGGCAGTCGCAGCCACACGCCTGAGGCCGCGCTTGGTGGGACAAAAGAGGAAGCAAAGACACAAGACTACCAGAGCCATGCTCGAGACCAGAGGCATGAAGAGCAGAGGGGCGAGGTGAAACTCCCTCGGCAAGGCCCTTGCCGGGGTGGCCTTCACGGCCCCGGCAAGAGCCTTGCCGGGGCGACTTGCCCAACACCAACAAGGCCGCCACCCTTCGAGTCTAAGAGTCCCGACACCATCAACCACATCGGAACCAAGGCTCGGGAGGCACCTCCATGGTGGCATGCAGACCTTTGTGAAGACAAAGGGCCTGCGAGGCCTAGATGGGAACCAAGAAACAAGACAATAGCAACGCCCCTTGCCAAGGATGCCCACGAGGCCCTGGCAAGGCTCATGCCAAAGATACCCATGAGGCCCCGGCAAGACCCTTGCCGGGAAGATCAGCAAGACCACGACAAGGCCTTGCCGCCCCGTCACCACCCCAGCTCAGCAGCCGACCCACCAACTAAGCAGGTACCCATGTGGCAGTGCATGGCTCCTAAACCAACTAGTCAAGAACCTACGTGGTGGCATGTAGATCTTTGTGAAGACCCTGCCACCACGCCAGCTCAGCAGCCTGCCAGCCTACATGGCGTTGCATGCCTCGTTGGCCTGGACGGATGTTGGAGCAAGACGAAGCGGCCACAGACGGGACGGGCTTCGCCGCCGTCCCCGATAAAGCAAGAGGACACCTAAGTAGCACATTTAATGTGTTTTTTCCCGTGATGTCAGGCGATAAAATCGACTACTATACAACTTTCCACCTCCTGTGTGCCACTGTGGAAGCCCCTTTCACTATAAAAGGAGGCCCGCGGCGTACTGTGAGAGGATTCGGACTTTTCGGACCCAGCATGCTTTGTAGCTAGTCCAAGAACACCAGCTAAACACAAACCAATAGGAGTAGGGTATTACGCATGATTTGCGGCCCAAACCTGGATAAACTCCCCCCCCCCCCCCCCCGCGTTGATCTTCTAAACCCGCTCTTTTTACAGCCCCGCACCCCAGCAAACGTAGTAGGGATTCCCTGTGATCCCATAGGTGTCGTTCCAGAGCCTCGACATCTTTGGCGTGCCAGGTAGGGGGGACAAGCTGTGAAAATCTAGTTTGGAAGTTAGCGCATCGACTTCATCATCACCATGGCCCAAAGAAAAGGGGACCACAGCGATCGGGTCGTCCGGAGCCGGCCCATCCACGCCAGCACGAGCAGGCGACCGGGTGGCCAGGATGGTGCCGAAGACATGGCCCGCGAGCATCCATGACATTCTAGCAATAGGACCCAGGCAAGCGGCGTCGTTCGGATTCGAGATGACGAGTCGCGCGCCGCTGGGTCCGGGGGCGGGGCCGTGCTACCCACACGAGTCGAGCATCCATCGACTTCATCATCACCATAGCACCCGCGCCGCGGATTTCCCAGGCCGCGCGCGATGAGCAACACCACAACACCGGAGCTCCCAGGAACCGCCGCGGGAAGAGCCATGTGCGCCACTCTTAGGATGCAATAGGCCGGCGTACGCGCCCGGATGCCGGCGGAGTGGCGTGCGACCCTGAGACTGTGACAAAGCTCCTTCTAACTTGGTTTGAAGTCAGAGCGTGTCGCAGTCCATGCGGCTTTCGCCACCGCCCACGCCAGCAGAAGTGCCGGCGCGCGTGCAACTGCTCCTTGACTTCCCCCCTACTGCAGAGAAGCTCGACGAGTGGAGGGCCACCATCCGAAGCCTCATCAGCTTCGCCAATAAAGACGAGCCGCTCCTAGCAGGACCCTCATGCCGGTGTTCTGTCAAACTAGTGCATGCCAGTAGTGGGAGGACCGGAGATGATGCGACCACGCTGCACTCTCCTGCTCCACGGTCGCGATAGCAGCCACCGGCTCGTCAGGCTGACGCCTATGACAACGTTTCCACAGCGTCGTTCGACCTACGAACCCATTCTGACCAACGTCGAGTTCTTCGAAAGCGAGCTTAGGAAGACACTCGGACTACCATCGAGCGACGGCGGGAGGCGCGCCATCAGTCCAATCGGCGTGCAGGGCCTGCTACGGACCACCCAGCACCGGGGGGCTCTGGTGACCTACCGTACGAGGTGGTTTGTCCGGCCTTTACCTGAGAGCCGCGGCAGTTCCAGTGGCCCTCCCACCGCACGTTCAAGCCTGATGTTGGGGAAAAGTACAACGACAAGACTCACCCGTCGGAGTTCCTCAACATCTACACCATTGCGATGCAAGCCGCCGAGCTCGCGACGACAAGGTGCTCGCCTACTACTTTACATTGGCCCTTAAGCCCAACGTCATGTCGTGGTTGATGCACCTGCCAGTGGATTCCATCTCTTCCTGGTCGAATCTGTGCCACGAGTTTGTTGGCGCCTTTACCGGAGGCCACCAAGATCATGGCCAGGCAAGTGACTTGCATGTCATCCCCCAGAAGGATAGTGAGTCCCTGCATAAGTACATACAAAGATTCAGCCGTGTGTAGTACACCATCCCAGATGTTCATCCCGCCGCTGTCATCACTTCGTTCCATCAGAACGTACGCAACCATAAGATGCATGAAGAGCTGGCAATGAGCAAGGTCAAGGATGTAGCCGAACTTTATGTTCTGGCAGATAGATGTGCTCGGGCTGAAGAAGGAAGTACCCCGGCGAGGATGCCGGTGCGGAAACCGACTCCACGGACGAAGACGTCGGCGCCCCGACGGAGAAGGGTCGGCGCCGCAACAGGAAGAGTAAGGGCAAGATTGTGCTTGCCGTTGAGGGATCCAGCGACCCCGATGCCGCCAAGAAGGCCAAGGATGACGACCCTAGCAAGGAGGTTGCTTGGTGCGCCGCCTGCCAGGACTTGGCGGCCGCCGACAAGCCAGGAGGCTCCGACAAGCAGTACTACAAGATCCACCGCACCAAGGGCCATGACCTCCAGAACTGCCGACAGGTTGAGCTGCTTGTAGAAAAACAGAAGGCTGAATATGAAAGGTGGGACAAGGAGAAGGGCCAGGATGGTGCTGAGGGGTCCGGAAAGAGGCGTGGCGGGCAAGGAGGTCACCGCGGCAAAGATAATCAACAAGAGAGGCCCGCTCGAGGCCATAATAAGAGAGAGGAAGACGATGACCACGGCGAGGATGACGAGTCTGGCAAGCACGAGTTCCAGAAAGCTACATAGGCCATGTGCATCAACGGTGGCGCCTCATTACATACCTCTCACCGCCAACTAAAACAGTGGGCACGAGAGGTCTCTGCAGTGGAGCCATCGTTCGATGCCCAGAAGCCACTGAAGTGGTCCCACACGCCCATCATTTTTGACACTGGGGATCACCCTGATCGCACAACTGCGGTCGGGTGTTTGCCGTTGTTGGTCTCACCAACAATACGCAACCTCAAGGTGACAAAAGTGCTGGTTGACAGTGGGGCCGGTTTGAACTTGATCTCACCCACTGTGATCAAGAAGCTGCAGATTCCTGATGGAGATCTCTGCTACGTCTCGAGCTAGCGTTGGTTTTCCCCGAAGAGGAGGGGGTGATGAAGCACAGTAGCGTAAGTATTTCCCTCAGTTTTTGAGAACCAAGGTATCAATCCAGTAGGAGGTCACGCGCAAGTCCCTCGTACCTGCACAAAACGGTAGCAACTCGCAACCAACGCTTAGGGGTTGTTAATCCCTTCACGGTCACTTACGAGAGTGAGATCTGATAGAGAAAGTATTTTTGGTATTTTTGGTATAAAGATGCAAAGTGAAAAGTAAAAGCAAAACAAGTAAAATAAAGTAATGGAGATTGATATGATGAGAATAGACCCGGGGGCCATAGGTTTCACTAGTGGCTTCTCTCAAGAGCATAGATATTCTACGGTGGGTGAACAAATTATTGTTGAGCAATTGATAGAATTGAGCATAGTTATGAGGTTATCTAGGTATGATCATGTATATAGGCATCACGTCCGTGACAAGTAGACCGACTCCTGCCTGCATCTACTACTATTACTCCACTCATCGACTGCTATCCAACATGCATCT
This sequence comes from Triticum urartu, assembly GCF_003073215.2. NCBI lineage: Eukaryota > Viridiplantae > Streptophyta > Magnoliopsida > Poales > Poaceae > Triticum > Triticum urartu. The sequence continues at coordinate 361,132,929 of NC_053023.1, forward strand.
AGAGTATTAAGTTAAAAACAGAGTAATGCCTTAAGCAAGATGACATGATGTAGAGGAATAAATTCATGCAATATGATAAATACCCCATCTTGTTATCCTCGATGGCAACAATACAATACGTGCCTTGCAACTCTTTCTGTCACTGAGTAAGGACACCGCAAGATTGAACCCAAAGCTAAGCACTTCTCCCATTGCAAGAACTACCAATCTAGTTGGCCAAACCAAACGGATAATTCGAAGAGACTTGCAAAGATAACTCAATCATACATAAAAGAATTCAGAGAAGATTTAAATATTATTCATAGATAAGTTGGATCATAAACCCACAATTCATCGGTCTCAACAAACACACCACAAAAAGAAGATTACATCGAATAGATCTCCACGAGAGAGGGGGAGAACATTGTATTGAGATCCAAAAAGAGAGAAGAAGCCATCTAGCTACTAGCTATGGACCCGAAGGTCTGAAGTAAACTACTCACACTTCATCGGAAGGGCTATGGTGTTGATGTAGAAGCCCTCCGTGATGGATTCCCTCTCCGACAGAGCTCCGGAACATGCCCCAAGATGGGATCTCGTGGATACAGGAAGTTGCGGTGGTGGAATTAGGTTTTTGGCTCCGTCTTTGGTCTAATGGGGGTACGTAGGTATATATAGGAGGAAGGAGCACGTCGGTGGAGCTCCGAGGGGCCCACGAGGCAGGGGGGCGCGCCCAGGGGGGCGCCCTCCACCCTCGTGACCTCCCCGGAAACTTCTTGGAGTAGGGTCCAAGTCTCCTGGATCACGTTCGGTGAGAAGATCACGTTCCCAAAGGTTTCATTCCGTTTGGACTCCGTTTGATATTCTGTTTCCTCGAAATACTGAAATAAGCAAAAAATAGCAATTCTGGGCTGGGCCTCCGGTTAATAGGTTAGTCCCAAAAATAATATAAAAGTGGAAAATAAAGCCCAATATAGTCCAAAACAGTAGATAAAGTAGCATGGAGCAATAAAAAATTATAGATACGTTGGAGACGTATCAGGCATCCCCAAGTTTAATTCCTGCTCGTCCTCGAGTAGGTAAATGATAAAAAGAGAATTTTTTATGCGGAGTGATACTTTGGCATAATTTCAATGTAAATCTTCTTAATCATGGTATGAATATTCAGATCCGAAAGGTTCAAGACAAAAGTTCATATTGACATAAAAATGATAATACTTCAAGCATACTAATCAAACAATTATGTCATCTCAAAATAACATGGCCAAAGGAAGTTCATCCCTACAAAATCATATAGTTAGGCTATGCTTCATTTTTGTCACACAAAGATGTTCCCAACTTCTATACCCCCGATGACAAGCCAAGCAATTGTTTCATACTCAAATAATCTCAAACTTTTTCAACCTTCACGCAATACATGAGCGCGAGCCATGGACATAACACTATGGGTGGTATAGAATATGATGATGGGGATTGTGTGGAGAAGACAAAAAAGGAGAAAGTCTCACATCAACGAGGCTAATCAATGAGCTATGGAGATGCCCATCAATTGATGTTAATGCAAGGAGTAGGGATTGCCATGCAACGGATGCACTAGAGCTAAGAATGCTCAACAAAAGAAAACTAGTGGGTGTGCATCCAACTTGCTTGCTCATGAAGACCTAGGGCATTTTGAGGAAGCCCATCGTTGGAATATACAAGCCAAGTTCTATAATGAAAAATTCCCACTAGTATGAACAAGACAAATTATGAGACTCACTATATGAAAATCATGGTGCTACTTTGAAGCACAATATATGAGACTCACTACATGAAGAACAAGGTGCTACTTTGAAGCACAAGTGTGGAAAAAGAGATAGTTGCATTGCCCTTTTTATTTTCTCTTTTTTTGGGCCTTTCTTTTTTTCCTTTCTTTTTGGCCTTTCTCTTTTTTTGATTGGGCAATGCTCTATTAATGATGATCATCACACTTCTATTGATTACAACATAATGATTACAACTCGATACTAGAACAAGATATGACTCTATATGAATGCCTCCGGCGGTGTACCGGGATGGTGCAATGAATCAAGAGTGACATGTATGAAAAATAATGCATGGTGGCTTTGCCACAAATACGATGTCAACTACAAGATCATGCAATGGCAATATGACAAAAGTAAAGCATGTCATGATGATGATGATGATGATGATGATGATGATGGAAGTTGCATGGCAATATATCTCGGAATGGCTATGGAAATGCCATGATAGGTAGGTATGGTGGCTGTTTTGAGGAAGATATAGAGAGGTTTATGTGTGAAAGAGCGTATCATATCACGGGGTTTGGATGCACCGGCGAAGTTTGCACCAACTCTCAATGTGAGAAAGGGCAATGCACGGTACCGAAGAGGCTAGCAAGTGGCGGAAAGGTAAAAGTGCGTATAATCCATGGACTCAACATTAGTCAAAAGAACTCATATACTTATTGAAAAAATTTAGAAGTCATCAAAAATCAAGTACTACGCGCATGCTCCTAGGGGGATAGATTGGTAGGAAAAGACCATCGCTCCTCCCCGACCGCCACTCATAAGGATGCACAAGCCAGGCACACTTCATGCTTCAAATTTGTTACACAACTTTAAACATACGTGCATGCTACGGGACTTGCTAACTTCAACACAAGTATTTCTCAAATTCACAACTACTCAACTAGCACGACTATGATATTATCATCTCCATATCTCAAAACAATTATCAAGCATCAAACTTATCTTAGTATTCAACCCACTAAAAAGAAAGTTTCACATATCTTGAATACCAAGTATATTAACATTAAGCAAATTACCATGCTAGTAACGACTCTCAAAATAATCTAAGTGAAGCATGAGAGATCAAGTTTCTTTAAAACAAACCACCACCGTGCTCTAAAAGATCTAAGTGAAGCACTAGAGCAAAAATTATCACGCTCAAAAAGATATAAGTGAAGCACATAGAGTAAACTATCAAGCTCAAAAGATATAAGTGAAGCACATAGAGTATTCTAAGAAATTTCAATTCATACATGGCTCTCTCAAAAGGTGTGTACAGCAAGGATGATTGTGGTCGACTAACAAGCAAAGACACAAATAATACAAGACGCTCCAAGCAAAACACATATCTTGTGGTGAATAAAAATATAGCTCCAAGTAAATTACCGATGGAAGTGGACGAAAGAGGGGATGCCTTCTGGGGCATCCCCAAGCTTTGACTTTTTGGTGTCCTTGGATTATCTTGGGGGTGCCATGGGCATCCCCAAGCTTAGGATCTTGCCACTCCTTGTTCCATAATCCATCAAAAGAATTCACCCAAAACTTGAAAACTTCACAACACAAAACTCAATAGAAATCTCGTGAGGTCCGTTAGAGAAAGAAAACAAAAGACTACTTTAAGGTACTGTAGTGAACTTGTTCTTTATTTGTATTGGTGTTAAACCTACTGTATTCCAACTTCTCTATGGTTTATAAACTACTTTACTAGCCATAGATTCATCAAAATAAGCAAACAACACACGCAAAACAGAATCTGTCAAAAACAGAACAGTCTGTAGTAATCTGTTACTAAAGCAAACTTCTGGAACCCAAAAACTTCTACCAAAATTAGACGACCTGGGCAATTTGTTTATTGATCAGCAGCAATTGGAATGACTATTTTATCACGTCCTGGTAATTTTTGACAATTCGGGCACTGAGCGCAAAGATTCTGGAAATTACAGCAAGATCAAATAACTATCTTCCAAGAAGATCTAATAGGTTTAACTTGGCACAAACACTAATTAAAAGATAAAACCACATATAAACAGAATCTAGATGGATTATTTATTCCTAAACAGAACCAAAAACAAAAAACACAAAATAAAATTGGGTTGCCTCCCAACAAGCGCTATCGTTTAACTCCCCTAGCTAGGCATAAAAGCAAGGATAGATCTAGGTATTGCCATCTTTGGTAGGCAATCGCTAAGTGGCTCTCATGATAGATTCATATGGTAATTTTATTTTCTTTCTAGGAAAGTGTTCCATGCCCTTCTTTAAGGGAAATTGGAATTTAATATTCCCTTCCTTCATATCAATAATTGCACCAATCGTTCTAAGGAAAGGTCTACCAAGAATAATAGGACATGAAGGATTGCAATCTATATCAAGAACGATAAAATCTACGGGCACATAATTCCTATTTGCAACAATAAGAACATCATTAATTCTTCCCATAGGCTTTTTAATAATGGAATCCGCAAGATGCAAGTTTAGAGAGCAATCATCAAAGTCACGGAAATCTAACAAATCACACAAAGCTTTGGGGATAGTAGAGACAGTAGCACCCAAATCACACAAAGCATGAAACTCGTGATTTTTAATTTTAATCTTAATTGTAGGTTCCCACTCATCATGGAGTTTTCTAGGGATAGAAACTTTCAACTCAAGCTTTTCTTCATAAGATTGCATTAAGGCGTCAACAATGTGTTCAGTAAAGGCCTTATTTCGACTATAAGCATGAGGAGAATTTAACACGGATTGCAACAAGGAAATACAATCAATTAAAGAGCAATTTTCATAGTTAAATTCCTTCAGATCCAAAATAGTGGGTTTAGCAATATCTAGATTTTTATTTCTTTCAATCCCTTTTTTTATCAATTTCATCATCAGGATCTAAAAACTCAGAATTCTTAGAACGCCTTCTAGGTAAGGGAAGATCATAATCCGATTCATCAAGATTCATATTGCAAAACAAAGATTTAATAGGGGACACATCAATAACTTTCAGATCTTGATCTTGAGTTTCATAGGATTTAGAAGAACACGCTTTAATAAAGGCATCTTTGTAAGCACGCATCCTAGCGGTTCTTTATTTGCACTCATCAATGGAAATTCTCATGGCTTTGAGAGACTCATTGATATCATTCTTAGGAGGAATAGATCTAAGATTTAAAGAATCAACCTCAAGAGAAATTCTATCAACGTTCCTAGCCAAATCATCAACTTTAAGCAATTTATCTTCAAGCAAAGCATTGAAATTCTTTTGCGAATTCATAAATTTTTTAACACTACTCTCAAATTCAGAGGGCATCTTATTAAAATTTCCATAAGAGTTGTTGTAGGAATTTCCATAATTATTAGAAGGATTACTAGGATAAGGCCTAGAATTAAAATTCCCTCTATACGCGTTGTTACCAAAATTATTCCTACCAACAAAATTCACATCCATAGATTCATTATTATTCTCAAGCAAAGTAGATAAAGGCATATTATTGGGATCAGAAGAAACACTCTTAACAAATAAATTCCTAAGTTCATCCATCTTTTCACTCAAAACATTGATTTCTTCTATAGCATGCACTTTTTTATTAGTAGATCTTTCAGTATGCCATTGAGAATAATTGACCATAATATTATCTAGGAGTTTAGTAGCATCTCCTAAAGTGATTTCCATAAAAGTGCCCCCCGTGGCCGAATCTAAAAGATTTCTAGAAGCAAAATTCAATCCAGCATAAAAATTTTGTATAATCATCCACAAGTTCAAACCATGAGTAGGAAAATTACGTAGCATTAATTTCATTCTCTCCCAAGCTTGTGCAACATGTTCATGATCAAGTTGCTTAAAATTCATAATATCGTTCCTAAGAGAGATAATCTTAGTAGGAGGAAAATACTTAGAGATAAAAGCATCTTTGCACCTGTTCCAAGAATCAATACTATTTTTAGGCAAAGATGAAAACCACGCTTTAGCACGATCTCTAAGCGAAAAAGGAAATAGCTTCAATTTAACGACATCATTATCGACATCCTTTTTCTTTTGCATATCACATAAATCAACAAAGCCATTTAGATGAGTAGCGTCATCTTCACTAGGAAGGCCGGCGAATTGATCTTTCATAACAAGATTCAACAAAGCAGTATTGATTTCACAAGATTCAGTATTGGCAAGAGGAGCAATCGGAGTGCTAAGGAAATCATTGTTATTGGTATTGGTGAAGTCACACAATTTGGTAGCATCTTGGGCCATCACGACAAGCAAGCAAACTAACACACGAGCAAACAAAAGGCAAAGGGAAAGAGAGGGTGAATAAAACGGCAAGGGTGAAGTGGGGGAGAGGAAAATGAGAGGCAAATGGCAAATAATGTAATGCGAGAGATAGAGATTGTGATGGGTACTTGGTATGTTGACTTTTGCGTAGGCTTCCCCGGCAACGGCGCCAGAAATGGCTCGTTGACAGGAGAGTAAATCTTGACTTGACTTGGCGTAGGCCTCCCCAGCAACGGCGCCAGAAATCCTTCTTGCTACGTCTCGAGCTAGCGTTGGTTTTCCCCGAAGAGGAGGGGGTGATGCAGCACAGTAGCGTAAGTATTTCCCTCAGTTTTTGAGAACCAAGGTATCAATCTAGTAGGAGGTCACGCGCAAGTCCCTCGTACCTGCACAAAACGGTAGCAACTCACAACCAAGGCTTAGGGGTTGTCAATCCCTTCACGGTCACTTACAAGAGCGAGATCTGATAGAGATAATATTTTTGGTATTTTTGGTATAAAGATGCAAAGTGAAAAGTAAAAGCAAAAAAAGTAAAATAAAGTAATGGAGATTGATATGATGAGAATAGACCCGGGGGCCATAGGTTTCACTAGTGGCTTCTCTCAAGAGCATAGATATTCTATGGTGGGTGAACAAATTACTGTTGAGCAATTGATAGAATTGAGCATAGTTATGAGGTTATCTAGGTATGATCATGTATATAGGCATCACGTCCGTGAAAAGTAGACCGACTCCTGCCTGCATCTACTACTATTACTCCACTCATCGACCGCTATCCAGCATGCATCTAGAGTATTAAGTTAAAAACAGAGTAACGCCTTAAGCAAGATGACATGATGTAGAGGAATAAATTCATGCAATATGATAAATACCCCATCTTGTTATCCTCGATGGCAACAATACAATACGTTCCTTGCAACTCTTTCTGTCACTGAGTAAGGACACCGCAAGATTGAACCCAAAGCTAAGCACTTCTCCCATTGCAAGAACTACCAATCTAGTTGGCCAAACCAAACGGATAATTCGAAGAGACTTGCAAAGATAACTCAATCATACATAAAAGAATTCAGAGAAGATTCAAATATTATTCATAGATAAGTTGGATCATAAACCCACAATTCATCGGTCTCAACAAACACACCGCAAAAAGAAGATTACATCGAATAGATCTCCACGAGAGAGGGGGAGAACATTGTATTGAGATCCAAAAAGAGAGAAGAAGCCATCTAGCTACTAGCTATGGACCCGAAGGTCTGAAGTAAACTACTCACACTTCATCGGAAGGGCTATGGTGTTGATGTAGAAGCCCTCCGTGATGGATGCCCTCTCCGGCGGAGCTCCGGAACAGGCCCCAAGATGGGATCTCGTGGATACAGGAAGTTGCGGCGGTGGAGTTAGGTTTTTGGCTCCGTCTTTGGTCTAATGGGGGTACGTAGGTATATATAGGAGGAAGGAGCACGTCGGTGGAGCTCCGAGGGGCCCACGAGGCAGGGGGGCGCGCCCAGGGGGGCGCCCTCCACCCTCGTGACCTCCCCGGAAACTTCTTGGAGTAGGGTCCAAGTCTCCTAGATCACGTTTGGTGAGAAGATCACGTTCCCGAAGGTTTCATTCCGTTTGTACTCCGTTTGATATTCTATTTCCTCGAAATACTGAAATAGGCAAAAAACAGCAATTCTGGGCTGGGCCTCCGGCTAATAGGTTAGTCCCAAAAATAATATAAAAGTGGACAATAAAGCCCAATATAGTCCAAAACAGTAGATAAAGTAGCATGGAGCAATCAAAAATTATAGATACGTTGGAGACGTATCAATCTCGAGGAGACGGGCAACTTTCAAGGGGTCAACCCAGGAAGGAGCCAGCCAAAAGGTGAAATCATGCTGCCCGTTACGTTTGGGGGCGAGCTGAACTATAGGGCAGAGAAGATCGTTTTCGATGTCGCCGAGATCCCCATGCCATACAATGGGATCCTTGGCCGCCCAGCACTGGCCAAGTTCATGGCAGTGTCACACTACACCTACAACACATTGAAGATGCCTGGGCCGCTGACCATCATCACCGTCCCCTTTGACAAGAAAGACGCACTCATCTGCGCTGACCAACTCTACCGAGAGGCAGTTGCAGCAACTACCGCCAAGGCACTTCCTCCTACTGCTCAAGCCCCGGGAAGGAAGAAGGCCAGCAAGACCTTTGCTCGCAAGATCCCTTCCGGTGAGAGCTCTTCCGGCAAGACCTCTTGCACCCACTCCGGCAAGTGCGCCTCTTCAAAGTAATGCGCTCCCGTTGAGGACGTGCCAGAGAGCTCCACCGGCAAGAGCAAGAAGTCCAAGGCTACACCACCAGAAACCAAGAAGGTGTCCGTCAAGGAGGACGGCACAGGTGGGGCTTTCACTATAATATCCACCCTCGACAGCAAATAGGAAAGCGTGCTCGTCGCCTTCCTATAGGCGAATGTCGATGTGTTTGCATGGCAAGCATACGACATCCCCGGCGTTCCCAGGGAGGTGATTGAGCACCATCTTGTTGTCTGTCCTCATGCGTGGCCCATCAAGTAGAAGGTCAGGAAGCAAGTTTGGAACGACAAGAGTTCATCATCGAGGAGATCAGGAAGTTGGAGGCGGCAAGCCTGGTTAGAGGAGTGCTCCACCCTATGTGGTTGGCCAATCCGGTGGTGGTGCATAAGGCAAATGGGAAATGGAAGCTGTGTATTGACTACACAGATGTCAATAAAGCCTGTCCAAAGGATCCTTTCCCTCTACCACGCATCGACCAGATTGTGGACTCCACTGCCGGGTGTGACCTGCTATCATTCCTCGACGCTTATTTAGGATACCACCAGATCTTCATGATGAAGGAAGACGAGGAAAAAACCGTGTTCATCACCCCATGTGGTACGTACTGTTTTGTACGAATGCCTTTTGGGTTGAAGAGCGCTGGTTCAACATTTGCCCGAGCAGTCCAGATTGGTTTTGAGCCCCAGCTACATAGAAATATGGAAGCTTATATGGACGACATAGTGGTCAAAACCAAGGACAGGGCCACACTCGTGCAAGATTTAGAAGAAACATTTGCAAACCTATGCAAGATCAACCTCAAGATCAACCCAGAGAAGTGCATGTTCGGTGTCCCCTCCGCCAAACTTCTTGGGTTCTTTGTGTCTCAACGTGGAATTGAGGCAAATCCCGACAAGATCAAGGCAATCGAGCAAATTGAGGCGCCAAAACGGGTCAAAGACGTCCGTCGGCTCGCCGACTCCGTTGCTGCCCTGAGTAGGTTCATCTCCAAATTTGCTGAGCGCACCCTTCCCTTTTTCAAAGTTTTGAAAAAGGCGGGTCCAGTAAAGTGGACTCCGGAGGCAGAGGCAGCGCTGCAAGATTTGAAGAGGTGCCTCTCCTCCACGCCAATACTAGTCGCGCCTAAACCACAAGAGTCATTGCTGCTGTACTTGGCGTAGAGGGAACTTGAGGAAGAAGAAGCAGTAGCAGGAGAGTCGTCGGATGGTGTGCCGGGGCCCTCCCCTGCAGAGCCTAACAACGGCAAGGCGGAACCCCCGGCGAGGCCTGATCCCGGCAAGGCAAAGTCTGAACAGATGGGCGAAGTGGGACAGAAGAAGAAGGTGGTGCGGCACCCCATTTATTTTGTCAGTTCCCTCTTGCAGGGGGCTAGATCATGATATTCTGGTATGCAGAAGCTACTTTTCGGCCTCCTCATGGCCTCGAGAAAGCTGCGTCACTATTTCCAAGCACATGAGATCACCATCACCCGCCTCCCTTTGCAACAGATGTGACAGGGAGGATTGTGGAGTGGGCATTGGAGCCGTCGAGCTTTGGCCTCAAGTTTGAAAGTACTTCAATGATCAAAAGCTGAGCCATGGCAGAATTCATAGCGGAATGGACCGCAACGCCCGACGAAGAAGTTCAAGAAACCACCCTTCTCGGCAAGGAGACTTGTCGCGATTGGGTTATGTACTTTGATGGTGCTTTCTCACTACAAGGTGCTAGTGTCGGCATGCTACTTGTCGCGCCCACCGGAGAGCACCTCAAGTATGTAGTCCATACACACTTTCCTCGGGAAAAATCAATGAACAACATGGCGGAGTACGAGGGATTGCTTACCGGTCTCAGGATCCCGGCAGACCTCGGGATCAGGAAGCTCATCGTCAGAGGTGATTCACAGCTCGTCGTCAAGCAAGTTAACAAGGATTACCAAAGCCCATTGATGGAGGCCTACATGGATGAAGTGAGGAAGTTGGGAGAGTGTTTTGACGGATTGCAAGCAGAGCATGTTCCCCGAGCGGAGAACGGCATTGCTGACAACCTGTCGAAGCGCGCTGCCCTAAAGTTGCCTGTGGAACCAGGTACCTTTGTGCTTCAATTAACTCAACCATCCGTCGAGCCATCAGCAGGACAGAACAAGCGAAGGAAGGCAGGCCCTGGCAAGTAATTTCTTGCTGAGCTCCCAGGAGCCACCGGCAAGGACGTTGCCGGGTGTGCGAGCCTGCCGGAGAGTAGCAACCCACGACGGAGCCTTGAGCTCTGACCATAGAGGAAGCTTCCCTTGTGGCCGAAGATATGCCTTTAGTCCTTGTCGTCGAGCCTCAGGCTCCGGCATGGGCACAACACACCGTCCGTTTTCTGCAAACAGGGGAGCTTCCTAAGGAACAAGCAGAAGCGGAGAAAGTAGCCCATAGGTCTAGCATGTACCAGTTTGTGGATGATGCCCTATATAGAAGGACACCGAACGGCGTTAAGTTGAAGTGCATTCCTTAGGAAGATGGACTGAGGCTGTTGGCATAGATACATGGAGGCATGTGTGGCTCCCACATAGGGTCAAGAGCCATTGCCGGCAAAGCATTCCGGCAAGGCTTCTTCTGGCCCACCGCCCTCCAGGATGCAACTGCCCTTGTAACCAAGTGTGAAGCGTGCCAGTTCCATTCAAAGAAGCTTCATCAACCAGTCCAAGCTTTTTAGACAATCCCTCTTTCATGTTCATTTTCGGTCTGGGGGCTCGACATACTAGGCCCCTTTCCCCGTGTTGTAGGGGGCTTTGAGTACTTGTACGTCGCAATCGACAAGTTCACAAAGTGGACCGAAGTGGAAGAAGTGAGGAAGGTGAAAACACAGTCAGCCGTCAAGTTCTTCAAGGGGCTAGTTTGTCGTTTTGGTGTGCTGAACAGGGTCATCACCGACAATGGCACGTAGTTCACAAGTCGCACCTTCATGCAGTACATCCAGGACCTCGGCAGCAAGGTCTGTTTTGCTTCGGTGGCGCACCGACGGAGCAATGGCCAGGCGGAGAGGGCAAATGCTAAAGTACTGTGAGGCCTGAGGACAAACACTTTTGACAGGCTGCACAAGTGTGGAAGGCGCTGGATTGACGAGTTGGCGGTGGTTCTTTGGTCGATCAGAACGACGCCAAATCGAGCCATCGACCAGACACCCTTTACCCTTGTATATGGGGCAGAAGCAGTTCTCCCCATGGAACTCACATATGGGTCACCTCGAGTGCTTGCTTATGATGAGCTCGAGCAAGAGCAGTTGCGGCAAGATGACGCGACGCTCCTTGAGGAAGATCATCTTCGGGCGGCTATGCGAGCGGCACGCTACCAGCAAGCCTTGCGCCGCTACCATAGCCGCAAGGTTCATGCCCGCAGTTTTGAGGAAGGCGACCTTGTTCTTCGGCGCGTTCAGTCGGCGAAGAATTCCAACAAGTTGACGCTGAAGTGGGAAGGCCCTTATCGGGTAATGCGAGTCACCAGGCCTGGCGCAGTCCGCCTGGAGACCGAAGATGGTATTCTAGTGAGAAACTCCTGGAACATCGAACATCTTCCTAAGTTTTCCCCATGAGGCGTGGTTGTCGGGCCTCCCGGCAACCACCTTTTGTACAAGCCTTCCCGGCAAGGCATGTAACCCTTTGTACAGAGCCAGGCGCAGGCCCTGAGCACAAATAAATGAAGCGCTAGCGCCCTAAGTTTTAGCATTGCATGCTAGGTTGAGTCTCTCTCTTTGTTAGGGTTGATAGTGCTCAGCAGCAACTAACCCCTAGCATAGAGGTCGAGTGTGTGTCTTTCTGTCCTTTCCAGTCCTTTGTTTGGTTCGCAGGCTGCATAGGCGTTTCTGCCAAACCATTTAAGAGCAGGGAGACGGACCGACGTCTCCGACCATGGCAAGCCAAGGTTGCCGGGGGCTACAGATTCAGATAAGTCTTTTATCTCCTGTTATGCATTTCCATATGGGACTTGGATGTATGAGACTTTGTTTGTTCCCGGGCCACCGTGCTCCCCCTTTCCTATGCCTAAGAACTCTTCTTTGGGTCGGAACTTGGTTATAGTTGTGGTGACAAGGAAAAGAACGAAGGGCCTAATCCTACTTCACCCTTGCCTCTGCCAAGAGCATGAGTATGGTCGAGCTATGAAGTGGGAGGACGGCAAGGTCTGCTGCCGGGAAACAATGCTTATCTTAAGATAACAAGGACTCGTTCCTTGGTGCGAGCCTTGCTCATGCACAAAAGAACCCGGCAAGACGCCTTTTTCATTAATAAGTTGCGAACAAGTACAACTCATACAGAATGTAAACATGCACAAGGGGATTACAAGGTTTAAATCGGACAATTGCGCGCAGGCTTAAAAAAGGATAAGATGCCCGTAATCCCTCTTTCTCGTCCCTCTCCCCAAGAAGCAGACCAAGATAGTAGGAGGGCAAAAGGAGTGCCTAGGCAAGGTACGAGCAGCAGAAGACACCAAGAGAACATCCCGGCAGTCGTCCAGAAGAAGGAAGGTGATGACGGTGCCGAAAGAAGAGCCGAAAGACGAGGCAGCAGGCCGGCAATACGCGACGAAGGCATCGATGCCATCATACTCCGACTTAATGGCCCACCACCTGCCTTCTTCGTGTTCCCCGTCACTCCAACGCCAGCTGCCCAAGGCGACGACCCCGAGAAGTTCAAGGAGATGGTGATGCAGATGATGGTGCTACCGGCGTCGCCCAGGAACGGTGTATCCGACGCATAGTCGGACCCGTCATCCTCCCGTCCGCTACCCTCGTCGTCGCTGTTGCTGTCCTCCTCGTCACTTATGCCCGAGGACAAGCTTTCGTCATCAGTCGAGCTCTCTGCACATCACCCTAGCCTATGTCCCGAGCGCTCGAAGACCTTGACGGAGAGCAGGTCGCTCTCCGCTAGCTTGAAGTAGAGGACGTGCCCATCCATCAAGCAATGGGCACGCATGAAGGTTTTCCAGCCCCGACGAAGGAGCATCGCATGAGGGACGGGGAACCTTGTGTTAACCCACATGTCGCCATGGCAACACCGCTCCATGTGAAGCCTTAACCTCGGTGGCTGGTCGATCTCCAGCACCCTCGCAAACGCCTTGGGGAGGCGAAGGCAGCTGCGCGGCGGCTCGCACGACTGCAGGATAAACTCCAGCGCCGTGTCCCCGACATGGCCACTCGATGAAGCAGGAGGAGATGACGGAGGAGATGGTGATGACGCGGGTGTCCCCCTTCCACGCCCACCTCTACGTCGACCGCCTCGCTGACCGCGACCCCGGCCGACACCTCTGCCTCGAGCGTGGCCTTCGCCTTGGGCGTCCGGCTCTTCCTTGATCGTTGCAGCTCTCTGGCGGGAGGAAGACCCGGTCGCCTCCGCGGGAGAACGGCCACGACCACGCCTTCTTGCCATGGCAGTGGATGGAGAATGGAGACGAAGGGGAGATGCCATGAGATGCTCCTCCTCCTCCTCCTGAGTCCCCTTTTTATAGCTGAGCGGGGAAGGCTAAGAGACTGGCTCTACGCCTTTGAAGAGCCCGTTCTAGTCCGGCTCATTAAGTTGGCAACAAGCAAGGCCATCGACCGCCCTCCCTGCCCAATCAAAGGCGCGTAAAAATTGGCCACCACGAATCTTCCCATATCCCATGTGTCTGTCACCACTACAAAAAAAGACACATCCGTGACATTTTCGGCCAAACGAATTTTTTTTCTGTCATACTTATGACACTTCTATGACGATAATTGTGACAAAACTCGGTATCATCATAGATGTGGTGGGGTCCTACTTCTATGACAAAAAATCATGACAGAAAATGGGCTTTTCATCCTGGGCGCTCCGGAGACGCAGCTGCATGACATTCTTTGGGCCGTCCATGACGGAAAAAACCATGGTAGAAGCGAGGGCGAGGAAAATATCGGGGTGTTCCCGGTTACGGTGGGTGGTCGGGGCCGAGCGATGTGTGTTTCTCTTGTACACGCATGCACGTGGGTGCGAGGCGTTGGGCTCTAACTGAACCCGAGCGAGGCGTTGGGCTCTAACTGAACCAGAGCGATTGCACTGCAGGCTACGCATTACTGAACCTGACCGATCGATTGATGGGTGTTAACTGAACCCGATCGAGCGATTCCTTCGCTACTGCTGCTAACTAAAGCCGATCGATGCTCCCTCTGGATGAATAGTGAGCGTTGCTGGGGGGGTTGGATGAACAGTTCCAGGTGGGGGTGGATGAACAGGACCCCGTGGTGTTGCCTCTGGATGAACAGGACCCCGATCGGTCGAGACGGTTTGGGCTGGATGAACAGGACCCTGTGGAGGGCAGGATGAACAGGACCACCCCGTGGAGGGCTGGATGAATAGTAGATGGTGGAGGGCTGGATGAATAGTAGCCCATGGAGGGGTGGTTGAACAGGAGCCCGTGGAGAGGGCTGGTTGAACGGTAGCATGTGGAGTAGCGCACGGTGGAGGCTAGATGAACAGGAGCCCGTGGATGAACAGTCGCAGGTGGAGGCTGGAGGAGGTCGACGGTGGATGAACAGTAGCCCGTGGAGGCTAGAGGGGGTCGACGGTGGAGATGAACAGTATCTCGTGGAGTCCCATTTTGCGGTACGCCACACCCCTCCCGATGAACATGACCCCCGTTTCGACCATAGCGCTCCAACACAAGTCCGTTTCCTCCGTTTTGCGGTACGCCACACCCCTCCCGATCAACAGGACCCCAGTTTCCATCGTAGGAGGTCCGTTTCCTCCGTTTGGCGGTATGCTAGACCCCTCCTGATGAACAGGATCCCGTTTCGAACGTGGCCGATCGAAGACAAGGCTGTTTCCTCCGTTCTGCGGTACGCCAGGCCTCGTTTCTATCGGCTGTTCCGTCCAAGCCCTCCCGACGAACACGACGACGCACTGTTCCGACCCAGCCGGTTGGCTCCCCATGAACACAACGACGACGATGTTTCTCCGTTCTGACCCACCCATGTACACGAGCCCTGGCCGTACATATGCGCGAGTAGGCGTTCGAGACCCTGCCCATATGTACGTACGTGGCCGTTTTTTCTTTCTTGCACACTGGCCGCTGTACGTATGTGCACATGCTACGTGCGCGCCTCTACTACGACACATGTGCGCCTCTACATCGACCACTATGTATGTACACGTTCGCGACCAGAATGACAACGCTACGTACGCTTCGACCAGGTGGGTCCCGGCTGTTAGGCACTTCCTTGCGTGCGAAGATGCAGCTGGTGGGTCCCAGCAGTCAGGGGGCGAATCGTTTTTTTTGCCCGGACGCACTTCCTTGCGTGCGAAGATGTAGCTGGTAGGTCCCAGCAGTCAGGGGGAAAAGTTTTTTTCGCGAAATCTAGTTGCTCGTCCGATGGGTCCATGTTGTTAGGTGGAGGAATAATTATTTGGCGCGTAATAAGGAGGCACTTCCTTGCGGCCGTCGTGGACCCAGCTGTCAGCCTCTCCACATACAGTACTCTTCCGATGGAAGTCGTTCCTTGACCACGTCGACCACGCCGCACCGAGAGCACCAGGGCGGTGGACGACGGCGAGGCCTAGGAAGGGGACGACACGGAGCCGGGGAAGACGCGACAGTGGAAGCCTGCGCGGAGAGGAGTACGAGAGTTCACTGGTTCAGCTACGGTGTGAGGCTGCCGTCGCTGCAGGGCTGGCCAGCGGTGGGAATAATAGGGGGTGGTGAGGCCTCCGCGGCAGCACAGCTAGCCATGGGAGGCAGGAGCATGCGGCATGACCGGCACTGCTTTGGGCGGCTGGAGCAAGAAGACTAGAGGTTGAAGAAGCATTTCGGCCATTGGATGGACATAGTACGATCACTAGAGCTAGAATCGTTCATATTGACTAAGTTGACAAAGCACTCCATCCCCTTCAACTTAGTTGGCCCACAAGTCAGCCGCCCACCAAGGCGGGTCCCAACTAGCTGGGGGAGTATTCATTTTTTTGTCCGTAATAAGGAGGCACCTCCGGTGGGTCCAAGATGACAGCGGGGGGAACGTTTTTTTCACGAAATACGTTGGCCCATCCGGTGGGTCCCAGCAGTCAGGGGGGAAATATTTTTTTTCACCAAATACGGTGGCCTGTCCGGTGGGTCCCTGCTATCAGGTGGAGGAATAATTATTTTCCGCGTAATAAGGAGGCACTTCCTTGCGGCTGCCGTGGACCCAGCTGTCAGCCTCTCCATGTACAGTACTCTTCCGATGGAAGTCGTTCCTTGACCATGTTGACCACGCCGCGCCGAGAGCACCAGGGCGATGGACGACGACGAGGCCTAGGAAGGGGACGACATGGAGCCGTGGAAGACGCGACAGTGGATGCCCACGCAGAGAGGAGTACGAGGGTTCAGTGGTTCGGTTGCGGTGTGAGGCTGCCGTCGCCGCAGAATAACATGGGGTGTGGGTGAGTGGAGGGATGCCCTGGCCAGCGGTGGGAGTAGTAGGGGCGGTGAGACCTGCGCGGCAGCACAGTCGGCCACAGGAGGCAGGAGCAGGCGGCACGACCGGTGCTGCTTTGGGCGGCTGGAGCAAGAAGACCAGAGGTTTAAGTAGCACGACGACCATTGGATGGACATCGTACGGTTACTGCAGCTAGAATCGTTTATATTGACTAAGTTGACAAAGCCCTTAGTATGCGTCAACTTAGTAGGCCCACAGGTCAGCTTCAGAAACGGTGCGCCCCAAATGTCAGGGGGAGGAATCATTTTTTGGGCGGGAGATTGAAAGCACAAGTGCTCCCTAGGTGGTTTTGATAATTGATGACAACATATCTCTTGTTGGACTAACATTTCTATCTAGCATGTTTCAGATAAGTTCAACAATGGAGTGGCATGGACTAAAGGTTGTGGGAACTCCTTCAAGATGCTAAGGACAAAGGATTGGCTAAAGCTTAAAGCTCAAGACTCCTCATTTTACATTTTAGTGATCCAAGATCACATTGAGTCCATAGGAAAAGCCAATACTATCAAGGAGGGATGAGGTGTTGCTTAATGAGCCTCTTGCTTCATGTGCTTAATGATATGCTCCAAAATCCTCAGCTACTTTCCCACTTCCACATATGACCTAAACCCTAAGCCAAACTCAGTCCTACCGATTCTTCCTATCCGGCGCCACCGAGTTTCACTTGTCATAAGCCACTGCCAAACCCTAATCAGTTCGGTCTCACCAATGGGATCTCGGTCTCACCGAGATGGGCTTGCAAACTCTCTGTTACCCATTGCAATATTCTCGGTCCCACCGAGATATGCAATCGGTCCCACCGAGTTTGCTTGGCCAAATCTCAGTTTCACTTATTACCCAAATCGGTCCCAACGAGTTTGAGTAATCGGTCAAACCGAGTTTTGGATTTACCCTAACCCTAGCACATCGGTCCCACCGAGTTGATCCAGTCGGTCCCACCAAAATCTCTAACGGTCACGAGGTTTACCTTTTCGGTCCGACCGAGTTTGTTGATTCGGTCCCACCGAGATTGGAAAACTGTGTGTAACGGTTGGATTTTGTGTGAGGCTATATATACCCCTCCACCTCCTCTTCATTCATAGGAGAGAGCCATCAGACTAAGCCTACACTTCCAGCATCCTATTTCTGAGAGAGAACTACCTACTCATGTGTTGAGGCCAAGATATTCCATTCCTACCATATGAATCTTGATCTCTAGCCTTCCCCAAGTTGCTTTCCACTCAAACCCTCTTTCCATCAGATCCAAATCCTATGAGAGAGAGTTGAGTGTTGGGGAGACTATCATTTGAAGCACAAGAGCAAGGAGTTCATTACCTACACACCATTTGTTACTTCTTGGAGAGTGGTGTCTCCTAGATTGGATAGGTGTTACTTGGGAGCCTCCGACAAGATTGTGGAGTTGAACCAAGGAGTTTGTAAGGGCCAGGAGATCGCCTACTTCATGAAGATCTACCGCTAGTGAGGCAAGTCCTTCGTGGGCGATGGCCATGGTGGGATAGACAAGGTTGCTTCTTCGTGGACCCTTTGTGGGTGGTTGCTTCTTCGTGGACCCTTCGTGGGTGGAGCCCTCCGTGGACTCGCGCAACCGTTACCCTTCGTGGGTGGAGCCCTCCATGGACTCACGCAACCGTTACCCTTCGTGGGTGGAGCCCTCCGTGGACTCGTGCAACCGTTACCCTTCGTGGGTTGAAGTCTCCATCAACGTGGATGTAGGATAGCACCACCTATCCGAACCACGGGAAAAACATCCGTGTCTCCAATTGCGTTTGAATTCTCCAAACCCTTCCCTTTACATTCTCGCAAGTTGCATGCTTTACTTTCTGCTGCCTATACACTCTTTGCATACTTGCTTGATATGTATTGTGAATGTTGAATTATGCCTAAACTCCACTTAAACCGAAAAAGCTTAAAAATTGCAACTTTAGCATTAAGTGTCTAATCACCTCCCTCTAGACACATCTACTTGAAGATCCTACAAGTGGTATCAGAGCTTTGGTCTCCATTGCCTTGGTTTAATCACCATTGGAGGAAGATGGATGTGTCTACTTTAGGGAGTCTTAGACATAGAGTGCCTATTCTTGATGGAGAGTATTTTCATGAGTGGAAAAATGAAATGCTTGTAATCTTCAATCAATATCATTTGAACAAGTATATTGCTAGTCCTTGTGCTCCTCATATTGATCCTTTGCATCCTACCCTAGATGAAGATATTGACATGATTCGCAATCTTAGAACTATTGATCTCATCATTAGAGGATTGCCCAAAAATTTGATTGCTAGTTTGCCTACTCTTAATTGTGCCTATACTATATGGAAATTTCTTGAGGAATGATTTCCCGATCATTCCTTGAAAACTTTGGATGAAATTCTCCATAAATCTATTGCCTTGAGTAAGATGAACTCTAGTGATCCTAGTTTTGGTAATTGTCTTTTTGAACTTACCAATCTTAAGCATGGTAAAGGAGATGTTGGAATCATTAGTGATATTATATTCGAAGCTATAAGAATTCATAAAAGTGACCACTTTGATGACCATTTATCTAATGAATTACCCTCTCTAGGAAATGATGAGTCACAAGATCATGATGAACATGGATACTATGATGATGATGATGATGATGATGATGATAGTGACTTCGATCTTGATGATGCAATGAGACATTTTGGTCTTACGGCAAATCTTCGGGGATATGCGTCAGGAGGAAAGGAATGGGTTCTTGATAGTGGATGTACTGATCATATGACCGGAGATGAAGAGATGTTCCGTGAGCTTGCTAAAAATGACGGCCCTCGAAAATATGTCACCTTTGGTGATAATTCAAAGGGTAAAGTGGTTGTCCTTGGTAAGGTGGCCATCTCACATGATAGTTCCATTCAAAATGTCATGCTCGTTGAATCTCTTGGCTACAACTTACTTTCAGTATCCAGACTTGCTGATTTCGGTTTGAATGTCCTATTTACTGAGGTAGATTGCCAAGTATTTCGTCGAGACAATCATAAAATGGTCTTTACCGGTATGCGTAGAGGTGATCTTTACATTGTCGATTTCTCTAAAAAGGCACAACCTAAAACTTGCTTTATTGCTAAATCCTCAAAAGGTTGGTTGTGGCATAGATGACTAGGTCACGTTGGCATGAGAAACCTTGACAAGCTTATTAAAGGAAATCATATCCTTGGAGTTAACGATGTCATATTTGATAAGGATAGACTTTGCAGTGCTTGTCAAGCAGGTAAACAGGTTGGAGGAAGACATCCCGTGAAGAACATCATGACCACAAGGAGGCCACTCGAGCTACTTCATATGGATCTTTTTGGTCCCAACACCTACAAGAGTCTCGGTGGAAATTCTTTTGGTCTAGTTATAGTTGATGATTTTTCAAGATTTACGTGGGTGTTCTTTCTTAATGACAAGTCGCAGGTCCAGAAGATCTTCAGAAACTTCGCTAGGAAGGCCCAAAATCAGTTTGACGTGAAGATCAAGAAGGTTCGGAGTGACAACGAAACGGAGTTCAAGAATGCAAATGTGGACACCTTTCTTGACGACGAAGGGATTTCACACGAGTTCTCGGCTACGTACACACCTCAACAAAATGGAGTTGTTGAGAGGAAGAACCGGACGCTCATCGAAATGGCAAGAACGATGCTTGATGAATACAAGACGCCGAAGCACTTTTGGGCAGAAGCGGTTGAGACAGCTTGTCACGCAACAAATCGCTTATATCTTCACAAGCTACTCGGCAAGACGGCATACGAGCTTCTCACCGGTAACAAACCCCAAGTTGGATACTTTCGAGTATTTGGCTCAAAGTGCTACATTCTTGATAAGCATCGTCATTCAAAGTTTGCTCCTAATCTCATGAAGGTTTTCTACTTGGTTATGGCTCAAACTCTCACACTTACCGTGTCTACAACAATTTCACCCGAAAGGTTGAAGATACGGTAGATGTGAAGTTTGATGAATCTAATGGCTCGCAAGTAGAGCAATTGCCAATTGATGTAGGAGACAAAGACCCTTCAGAAGCAATCCAAGACTTATCCATTGGCAAAATTCGTCCAACGGAGGTGAAGGAGAGTACTTCATCCGTCCAAGTGGAAGCTTCTACTTCACGACAAGGTGAACCAAGAATCGACACGGAAGCATCCACAAGTGGGACACACCAAGATGAAGAAGACAAGGAAACGCATCAAGACGAACATCAACAACCTCTTTCTCCACCATGACAAGAGAACGACAACGTCAACAATGAAGAAGGCCAAGAAGAAGAAGAAGATGAAGAAGATGTTCAACGAAGACCAAAGCAAAAGCTCTCACGAGTTCGAGCAAGAATTGCCAAAGATCATCCCATCGAGCAAATCCTCAATGATATACAAACCGGGAGAATCACTCGCTCAAAAACTCGTTTAGCTAACTTTTGTGAAAACTATTCATTCATCTCTAGCATTGAACCTATGAAGGTTGAAGAAGCATTGGAAGATCCGGATTGGATAAACGCTATGCATGAAGAGCTACACAACTTTGAGAGAAACCAAGTTTGGACATTGGTTGAGAAGCCCGACAACAACCACAACATCATTGGTACCAAATGGGTGTTTCGCAACAAGCAAGATGAAGATGGACAAGTGGTTCGCAACAAAGCACGTCTCGTCGCCCAAGGGTACACACAAGTCGAAGGTATGGACTATGGTGAGACATATGCTCCCATTGCTAGACTTGAGTCCATTCGCATCTTACTTGCCTATGCTAATCACCATAATATCACCTTGTACCAAATTGACATTAAAAGTGCTTTTCTAAATGGTGAAATAGAGGAGGAAGTTTATGTCAAACAACCTCCCGGCTTTATCAATCCTAAGAAACCAAATCATGTTTAGAAACTTCACAAAGCTCTTTATGGTCTTAAACAAGCTCCTAGAGCATGGTATAAATGCTTGACCAAGTTCCTTACTACAAGTGGTTTTGAAATTAGTAAAATTGATTCTACTCTTTTTACTAAAAGGGTTAATGGAGAACTATTTGTATGCCAAATTTATGTTGATGATATCATATTTGGTTCAACTAACCCTCTCTTTAGTGAAGTTTGGAAAGCTAATGTCAGAGAAGTTTGAGATGTCTATGATGAGTGAACTGAAATTCTTTCTCGGTTTGCAAATCAAGCAAACTAAGGAAGGTACATTTGTCTCTCAAACAAAGTACACCAAGGACTTATTCAAAAAGTTCAATATGCAAGAATGCAAAGGTATGTCTACACCCATGCCTACTAGTGGACATAATGATTTGACCAAAGATGGTGAACCGGTTGATCAAAAGGTTTATCGCTCTATGATTGGTTCATTGTTATACCTATGTGCTTCACGTCCCGATATTATGCTAAGTGTGTGCATGTGTGCACGATATCAAGCTGCTCCTAAAGATTGTCATCTTA
Source organism: Triticum urartu (assembly GCF_003073215.2). Lineage (NCBI taxonomy): Eukaryota > Viridiplantae > Streptophyta > Magnoliopsida > Poales > Poaceae > Triticum > Triticum urartu. The sequence continues at coordinate 361,155,100 of NC_053023.1, forward strand.
AGGCTGTGAAAAGGATAGTGAGATATTTAATGCATACACCAAATTTTGGCATTTGGTATCCTAAGAGGTCTTCTTTTGATCTTGTTGGCTATTCCGACTCGGATTATGCCAGAGACAAGGTTGATAGAAAGTCCACTTCGGGTACTTGTCAATTTCTTGGTAGATCTCTTGTGTCTTGGTCTTCCAAGAAACAAAACTCGGTATCCTTATCCACCGCCGAAGCGGAATACATTGCCGCTGGTTCATGTTGTGCTCAATTACTTTGGATGACCCAAACTCTTAAAGATTATGGGATTTACGTGAAACATGTTCCACTGCTTTGTGACAATGAAAGTGCTATCAAAATTGGTCATAATCCTGTACAACATTCTCGAACTAAGCATATTGAAGTTCGTCATCATTTCATTCGAGATCATGTTGCTAAGGGTGACATTAATCTTAAGCATGTTCGCACCGATAAGCAATTAGCAGATATATTCACTAAACCACTTGATGAGAAAGTGTTTTGCAGGTTGAGAGGAGAATTGAACATCATTGATGCTTCGAACTTGGAGTAGAAACTCCATTGGATACATGCAAGACATGAGCTTATGACTAATCCATGATATATCTCTTATGATAACTATCTTATGTCTTGGATATATTTGCACCTTGCATGTTGTCTAACCCATGTAGGTGCTTGGTTGAATCTAATTCCATGAGATTGCAACTCACTCACATCTTGAGCAATCTGTACATCACCAAGACTCTACACTATAGTGGTTGAAGACAAGGAAGCACAAAACCATTCAAACATATCCTTTCACAAATTCTATGTTAAGCTTCATGATTGTCATTTTTGGATAAACAAGTGCTCTTCCTTGCAAGAACTAACCCATGTAGGTAGATGAACTCAAACTCCAAGTGGTGCTCCCAACTCTTGATGAGCCACATCAACCTTGAGCACCCACACAAGTTCAACCACATGAGCAAGAACCACACCACCACCCAAGGTATTTTATTCCATCTTAGAGAAGCTTTACTCCAAGACATGAGTCAAAGCAACTCAACAAGATGTGAATACATCAAGATGCTTAAACGAAAAATGGTAACCCCATTTTGAGCTTAAACGATGAGTATGACCTATGATCAAGTGTTCTCACTTGACTCCTAAGTCAATATACTCTAACATAGGTGACTATGTCACCGCCCAACTCTAGATTTAGCTCTCTTGTGTTCTTTCTTTGTGTTATTGCATTTGTCTCATGCATGTTTATTTTCTTTCTCTTTTTCAAAAACAAAAAAAACTTCATCTAGATCTTTCAGTTTCTTCTCTTTTCTCTTTGTTTTTTGTTCTGCATTTTCTGCATTTAATTCCTTGCAAATCCTTCAGGTAATTCATTGCAAATCTTTGTGAGATCCTACATGTCTAGTGAGCTGAGGTGACAAGTGTTTTTCTCTGTGTAAACTCGGTTTCACCGACTTGCAATTTTCGGTCCAACCAAATCTTTTCGGTACCACCGAAATATGCCACTCGGTGCCACCGACTTTGCAATCAGAAAAATAGTTTGCCACTTGTTCTACATTTCTTCTGATCCAGCTCCACTCAATGAATCTTGTCCTCTACAAGCATCACAATTTTATCCTTTGCTTTGTGCTGAGTCTCAAGGACCAAACCTATACGACGGATTCCAGAAAGCCCTTCTTGGAAATTGATGTCAAAGGGGGAGAAATAGATCACATCAAAGCTCAAGGGGGAGAGAAAGTCTCAAGGATCCCAGATATTGTCAAGGGGGAGAGAGAGATTTCCAGGGAGAGAAAGTCTCAAGGATCCCAGATGCTTGATGTTCAAGAGGAGAGATGTCACATGTATTTTTGGGGGAAAGACATGTATTTGCATTAAGTTCTATCCATTTGTATCTTTCAGCTCTGATTTTCTGTTCCCTATCTTCTCCCAATATCCCATGTAAGATTCAGGGGGAGCAAGACACCTAAGGGAAAGAAATCAGTCAAATTCATTGCATATCTTTATTCTTGGGGACATGTTGAATCCAATGTGGTACCGAGTACTTACTCTCTACATGTCATCCCAGTCTTGGTATTCTTGTGGTTTCTTTTGTTTGCTCTGGCTAGTGGATGTACCTGTGTTATCTAACTTTGTTTGTGCAGATTCATTTCATCCTAAGCCAACTCAAGACCACAAGGTAAGTATATGCATCAAAATCATGAGTATGAGGAGTTCTTGCTTATGTACATACTGTTTGCAAGAAGGACTCATGAGCATGAAGGTCTTTTCCTTGATAATCTTTTGCTCTGATGCATATGGCCAAGATACATGTAACACATTGCCTACTCTGTCATGGTTATGCTCTCACATGCCTCTATATTTCATATTTACAGGAGTGCATACATGTAGGGGGAGCCTATGCTTGTTACATGTCCTTCCGAAGCTTTACTTGCTGTTCTTTATATCTTTATCTAAAGCTTTGATGTATGTTGCCATCAATTACCAAAAAGGGGGAGATTGAAAGCACAAGTGCTCCCTAGGTGGTTTTGATAATTGATGACAACATATCTCTTGTTGGACTAACATTTCTATCTAGCATGTTTCAGATTAGTTCAACAATGGAGTGGCATGGACTAAAGGTTGTGGGAACTCCTTCAAGATGCTAAGGACAAAGGATTGGCTAAAGCTTAAAGCTCAAGACTCCTCATTTTACATTTTAGTGATCCAAGATCACATTGAGTCCATAGGAAAAGCCAATACTATCAAGGAGGGATGAGGTGTTGCTTAATGAGCCTCTTGCTTCATGTGCTTAATGATATGCTCCAAAATCCTCAGCTACTTTCCCACTTCCACATATGACCTAAACCCTAAGCCAAACTCAGTCCTACCGATTCTTCCTATCCGGCGCCACCGAGTTTCACTTGTCATAAGCCACTGCCAAACCCTAATCAGTTCGGTCTCACCGATGGGATCTCGGTCTCACCGAGATGGGCTTGCCAACTCTCTGTTACCCATTGCAATATTCTCGGTCCCACCGAGATATGCAATCGGTCCCACCGAGTTTGCTTGGCCAAATCTCAGTTTCACTTATTACCCAAATCGGTCCCACCGAGTTTGAGTAATCGGTCAAACCGAGTTTTGGATTTACCCTAACCCTAGCACATCGGTCCCACCGAGTTGATCCAGTCGGTCCCACCGAAATCTCTAACGGTCACTAGGTTTACCTTTTCGGTCCAACCGAGTTTGTTGATTCGGTCCCACCGAGATTGGAAAACTGTGTGTAACGGTTGGATTTTGTGTGGAGGCTATATATACCCCTCCACCTCCTCTTCATTCGTAGAGAGAGCCATCAGACTAAGCCTACACTTCCAGCATCCTATTTCTGAGAGAGAACTACCTACTCATGTGTTGAGGCCAAGATATTCCATTCCTACCATATGAATCTTGATCTCTAGCCTTCCCCAAGTTGCTTTCCACTCAAAACCTCTTTCCATCAGATCCAAATCCTATGAGAGAGAGTTGAGTGTTGGGGAGACTATCATTTGAAGCACAAGAGCAAGGAGTTCATTACCTACACACCATTTGTTACTTCTTGGAGAGTGGTGTCTCCTAGATTGGCTAGGTGTTACTTGGGAGCCTCCGACAAGATTGTGGAGTTGAACCAAGGTGTTTGTAAGGGCAAGGAGATCGCCTACTTCGTGAAGATCTACCGCTAGTGAGGCAAGTCCTTCGTGGGCGATGGCCATGGTGGGATAGACAAGGTTGCTTCTTGGTGGACCCTTTGTGGGTGGTTGCTTCTTCGTGGACCCTTCGTGGGTGGAGCCCTCCGTGGACTCGTGAAACCGTTACCCTTCATGGGTGGAGCCCTCCGTGGACTCGCGCAACCGTTACCCTTCATGGGTGGAGCCCTCCGTGGACTCACGCAACCGTTACCCTTCGTGGGGTGAAGTCTCCATCAACGTGGATGTAGGATAGCACCACCTATCCGAACCACGGGAAAAACATCCGTGTCTCCAATTGCGTTTGAATTCTCCAAACCATTCCCTTTACATTCTCGCAAGTTGCATGCTTTACTTTCCTCTTCCTATACACTCTTTGCATACTTGCTTGATATGTATTGTGAATGTTGAAATTATGCCTAAACTCCACTTAAACCGAAAAATCTTAAAAATTGCAACTTTAGCATTAAATGTCTAATCACCCCCCCTCTAGACACATCTACTTCAAGATCCTATAGTGAAGCTAGAATATCCAAGATTGAAGAAGAACCACAGCATCCGTTGGATGGACATCCAACGGCCACTGCTGCTAGAACCGTGTGTTGACTATAAGTTGACAAAGCCTTGCATACGCGTCAACTCTTTTTTTTTTGAGGGGACGCGTCAACTTAGTAAGGCCACAAGTGTGTTGCAGAGAACTTATAGCCCATTTGAGATTTGTAAGAATGTGCAGCCAATTTCTGAATTCTAATGGAATTTAATATAGCCCATTTACAGTTTGTTAAAAGTACAACCCATTTCAACCAACCGTTCAAAACAGAATTCAATAAAATTTCCCACATTTTGATGGGATCCAAAATAATTTTATCCCGAAATTTCTTGTCAGATTAAATACAATTTCAATATAAATTTATATTACGTAAAAATCCAATGAAACATTGCACTCGCAACAATTAATGAAATTAAAATTTTGAATATCCAAAAATAATATTTTATAAAGTAATTACGTGTTTGGTGCATTTTTTATAGTTACTGCCCAGTTTTTATAATTAGATCCCATTTATTATTTCTTAAAGCCCATATTCTTGTTAAGCCTAATGCATCCCTCCTAGGAAAGATTTGCATCCCAGCGGGGCGGAGAATAACAACTTGACCTTGCCTGGGTATTCCTAAAAAAAGTATAGTTGGGCTAGCCATTTTTAGCTTGAAAAAAATTAAGATCTAGGCTGGATATCTGGCCTGGGCTAGACGGGCCACAGCCCGCCCAGTTAATAGCTGCAGCGATGTTTTCGTTGTTGTTCAGAGGAGAAAAATTAATATCTGGGCTAAACATCACTCAAGAAAAACTCTGCAGTGCTCACACCTCAAAAACACATATACTGCTCGAGCTGCTTGGTCCCAGCTGTCAGCCGCTTCTTGTGCAATTCTCTCGTTTATTGACTACATAGGTTGATAATGGTGTGGGACCGTGATGTCAGGACACCAGGAGGAAGCAAAAAAATTATAGTTTTATATACTAATAATGGGGCACTTGCGTACGTGCGGCTATGGCCCTGCTGGGTCCCCACTGTCATCCTCTCCAAGTAAAGTCATCTCGTGATCCTCATGTCCGTTGACCATGTTGACAACGCGAGACGGCGGCGCCACGGCGAGTGCAACAACTCTAAGGACGATGGAGAGGGCCTCGCGGGCCCTACGGATGGTCTGATACAGTGCCCACTGCTCATTCGGGAAGCCAGGATCATAGGGCCACATGTTCGCGACGGCATTGCCGTTCGCTTGTTCACCGGTGTTCGTTAAGGAGACGGAGGTTGCAGCATAGGTCCTCCTGTGCTGGTAGCTCTTCCGCCATTAGGGCGTCGAAGTGTGGCCGCACCTGCTCTATGGTGAACACAACATGAACAGGCTTGGACAGTAGCACCGGCTCGTGGTCGGAAGCTACGTCCATCGTCTGATTTTCGTTGCTCAGCTCGGCGAGGTAGCTGGCGAGCCAGCATGTCCGGCTGCTAGACCGACCCGCTACAAGAACGAGTCTGACTGCCCTGGCCCACCCAGACCGCCTCCCTCGCCCACACGCGCTTTCCGCCCGAAACGGTCAGCGTCGCCCGCCCCGCTTCCCGGTGCATGCGATTGCTCTGCCTTCAAATGACACAAGTGTCGTCCATCCGTCCTTCTGCCGCCCACATTAATGATACATGGTTGCCGAGGCGGCTACTCCGGCGCCACACGTCCGTCCCTCCGCCGCCCACTATTGCTATATAAACTGCTGCGCCGGCCATAGCCGCAGTCACCCGCATCTGTTCCTATTCTCCTGTCCACACCACTACTACCCACCATGGCTTCCTCATGCTCCAGCGCTCTTCGGGACGGGCGGACGATGGACCACAAGGAGATGGCAGCCATTACTGCTGACTGGCTGGCCGGCAGGCAGCCGGAGGACGACGACGTCCCAATGGAGAACATGGTAGTTGATGATCCGGCGTCAACCCCCTCCTCCACGCCATCCTCGTCGGTGCATTGCACCATGACCATCGGCGAGGCCCGTGCCCAATATATGGACATGGTGAGGCAGAAGCGTGAGGAGCATTTCTGGGAGGCGCAGGCCGACGCCGCCTACAACCACCATCTCCTCTAGGAGCACATGCAGGCGGAGGAGCAGATCGCCACGGAGCGGGCGGAGCAGGAGGCGCTGCTCGATTCATACCGCTCCTCCCGCGAGGGCCGCCTCGAGCGCTGGCAGTACCGCATGCGGGTGGCAGAGGCAGCGGCTGCCTACAAAGAGGGCGATGAAGCGGGCGAGGCGCTATTTGGCGAGACCGAGGACGAGGCAGAGGACAATGCTGGCGCCGATGAGTCCCTGCTCCGCTGGCGTCGATGAGGCCCTGCTCCGTCGAGGCCCCATGGCGCCAACAACGAGGCAAAGGACACCGCCAGCTCTGCTGAGGTCCCACCCTGCCGGCAACGAGGGGGAGGATTTCCCCCGCTCCACCGAGGCGCCGCCCGACGGCAACGAGACAGAGGACATCGCCAGCTCCGCCGAGGCCCCGCCCCCCTGCCAACGAGGCCGCGCCACATAGAAAACGAGGAAGAGTAGAACACGGTAGGTCGTCGCCGCTCGGGTCCAAGTAAGGCCACCGCTGCTACCCTCCGGTTGCTGGCACTTAGTTGTACATCATGGAGCAATTCTATGATTACAGGATGATTAAAGAGAGCTCCGTGGTTGAGCAAGCTCATGAGATAGAGTCATTTGCTAGAGAACTTGACCACTTCAGTTGTATGCTACCGGACAAGTTTATTGCCGGAGGTATCATCACTAAGCTTCCTCCTTCGTGGATCTCATTGGCACTCTTGATGTGGAAGAAAAGGCGAGAGCAAAGGACACACGTGCTCGAGAAATTGATTGAGGATCTAGGGCCAATCTGGTACAGAAGAAGAACTTCCAGCCCACAAGTTCAAGAACAAAGGCAAGTTTGATGATAAAGCAAAGTTTGATGGTAAAGCAAAGTTTGATGGGAAGAACAAGGCTATGCAACACACGAACTTCAAGAAGAAGAATGACAAGAAGAAAGGTGTTTTTCATGTGGGGATCCTGATCATTGGGCTCCTAGTTGCCCTAATCGCTATGAAAAGCTAGGCGGGTTGACCACTGACGGCCGGTTAGCTTCTTGGCGGCGACGTGGAGTCGGAGAGCTATGTTGGAGAAGGACACTGCTTCTACTTAACTGCTGGTGCAGTTGGCTGACTGACACGTGGGCCCAACAGGCATCTAGGCCACATGTCAGTTATGCAACTACACCTGCAGTTAAGTCACTGAAGCTTCTATTCGGCTCAGCTGGACACAGGTGGGTAGCTTCGCTTAATTAATTATACCTCCAGTGCACCCATTTTTAGTTGAAGAATGTATGAAATGTAATGAAATCCGGTATGTTTATATGGAATCCGACCGTGTATGAATGAATTTATTTCGATTAGGTTGAATTCTTGTATCACTGGCATTGGATGAACATGCAAAACAATGCGTACTAGCATTATTCCGAGGGTGATCACCTCGTTTGCAGCAGTTTCACATGTACTCCCTTCGGTCCTTTCTAGTCTGCATACAAGTTTTGTCTGTAATCAAAGTATCTCTACTTTGACCAATCTTATAGAAAAAAAGTATGCACTTTCACAATGTGTGAACTAAAAAGGAACAAAAGGAGTACAAAGAGTTTGAGCAGCTTTTGAGCGTTCCTGTACATTGCAATCAAACACACAGGCCTGGCAATTCATAGAGAAAATTGAAAACAATCAATGATTATGCATATCAGTGATTCACATGTCAGAGCCAATATTTACTTCACAACTAAAGAATAAAGAAAAAATGGATCGACGCTGCTGACAGCAAAGGGCGTCCCTTCGAAAATATCAAACGCATGTCTTCTTGCTAAAATCAATGAGCAAAATTTGACAAGGTTTTCCCATTCCAAAATATCAAATGCCTACGATTGTGGAATGGGCAGGGTTTGCCATCAGTTCGGACATTGACATGGCACCTCGTGCTAAATAAACCAGCTGTTCTTTTTGTGCAGTTCCACCAAAGTCAACCAAATTCGCGCGTAGCTTGTATGATTTCGCCCTTATATATTGCAATGCCTTGAACTTATCGGCACCTCCTTTCTTGTGGTGGAAATGAATGATTCGATGTATTCATGAACATTTTGTGCAGGTCCCATTGAAATCAAGCCGAGCACCCCTGTTTGCACAAATACAAAAAAGTGATTAGTATAAAGCAAACTATACTATGAATTGACAGTTTAAACAGGCACCTACATGGTCCATGTAGAGCACACTTTTAGAAAAATGGAACTCATCGGAAAGAATCCTAGAACAACTTTGTACTCGCGCATCACAGCAAGAAAATGGAGATTTGTCAGTCCTTCTGAGCTGAAGCTAGTTTGGTCTTGTGGGGGGTAATGTAACCATCCTTCAACTGCTCCTTCTAATGAGGAGATAGACAGGGCTTCTTAATCCTGGCATAATCGGAACTAGTCACTTCACGTACTGCATATTCTTCTTCAGAGGAAGATGATCCTGTTGTGTAAGGACAAGAGGATAACTAAATGCTAGCATCCCTGTTTGCTTGAAAAAAAGGAAAGGAAGTATTTAAAACAGCACAGGTGAAGCACTTCTCAAGGACAATACCACTTTTTGATGATAGTATCTAAACAGTAGCACAACACCAATAGAGATGACAAAGCTCAGTCATATGGATGAAATCGGTGGGCGAGTACCAACCTTTGTCAGGAGGCTTATTGTGTAGAGTATACAAATGAAGCACTTCTCCGGAACCATCTATTGCTATCCAACATCTTCTTGTGCAGTTCCACTAAAATATATGGTATCTTCAAAGAAGATCCCTGTTTGCACAAGTAGAGATATTTACGTATTACATTAAGAGTGGCATAAAATCAGTGGCAAAACAATTGCTCGTTCCAGCCATAGCAGTAAATTAAGATGCAAAACTATATCATTACTTGTGTCATCACAGTTCCAGTGCTTCATTACAGCACAAGGAGTTGATTTTTGTTTTTCTTCCGCTTGTTCTTCCCCTTCATCACTTGGTTCAATAACAGACAAGCTTCACCTTCAATGTAAGATTTGGCATGTCAATTAGGTTGCACAAGTATAGCACTAAACAATGACACTAATTTTCTGATGAAAGTGGCCAAATATAGGCCAACAGTTGTGAAATATCCTTATCTTACCTCAATGGGATATTGCGGTGCACATACAGATTGGAAGTCTTGTCTCCATTTGTGCAATTCACTAAAATCAAGCAACATTACCGTACACGTAGCACAACATATGAAAGCACACTGCAGAATCATGTGAAAGAAGGCTAGTACTAACCTCTCATGACGCGGAATTCAAACAACTCACAAGAAGAAGATCTGAACCAAATTTTCTAACATGGATAGGAAATAAGATCCCCTCTTGTGCAGTTCCATTAAGATCAAGCAATAAAGGAACGTTGTCGGTGTGACACTTTGGGTGAACTGCACAAAACACTCTTAAAACAAAAGTGTTTTGTGCAGTGCAACAAAAGGTCACAATGGCAACGAGGTGAAGTAGATAACCCTGTTTACACAGAGGTGCAAAGGAAACAACTAGTGGTCAATAACGGTGGATCACACAGAAGCCAACAAAAAGAAGCATCTACCTTATCTAAATGGGAAAGAAAACAAGGTAGTAGCATTTCTCAAACGGTGGCATTGATTAATATTAACAGAGAGATTATATTAACAATAAAATTCATTAAACATGTAATTTGCTTTTAACTGTGGCATTGCATCAATTTTCCAGCGGAATTATTAGAGGGTGCTTGTTTACAGGGACATTTTGGTGGAGGGACTAAAAAAATCCGTGTCAGTCCCATCTAAACCAAACAGGAGGGACTTTTAGGGACTAAAAGTGGGCATTTGGGACTAAAGAAAGAAGAACCCGAGGGAGAGTCTTTTTGGGACTTTTTCCAACAGTTGCCCCTGCCACGCATCGCACCTTGTCTCTATTAGTTCATTACTAGGGTTAACACGGTCTTTTAGCATGTCATTTAATAACCTCTAGTCCATGTTTAGTCCCTGGAACCAAGCAGGTAGGGACTAGGGAGTTTTTAACCAAACAGGGCCTTAGATTAACAACAACTAAAGAGTTGCACGGGACAGTGGACGCACCAGCACCATGTGCATCTACCGATGTACTGGGGTGATGCACAGTCTGTTGCAACAAAGAACAAACAACCAAGGAGCATATTTGTGTTGGTCCCAGTTTTGTTATCTTTGGACACCTTTCCCTATGTGAGCGCAGCAAATCTAGTCCTGCTCAAACTCTACAGATGTGTGTACTGCATTTGTCATTGTTTTCCCTTTTCGACCAACGTACGTGCTGGGTAGCCAGTCTGTACTAGTACTTTCCCCACTTTCTTTCCTCTATGAACCACATCCTAGATTTATGCTATACAACTTTCCCCACTACTTTCCCCCATTCCTGTCCTCTTTGAACCACGTCTTAGATTCATGCAATACAACTTTCCCCACTACTTTCCCCCCTTCCTTTCCTTTTTGAACCATGTCCTAGATTCATGCTATACAACTTTTCCCACTACTTCCCCCATTCATTTCCTCTTTGAACCACGTCCTAGATTCATGGTATACAACTTTCCCCACTACTTTCCTGTTTGATCCAACACCTAGATTCAAGTGCAGAAGCGGAAAAAGCCCACATGCAGCTAGAGCAATGCATGTGGAATAAGTAAATTATACCTTAAGGTTCTTGGGGTGTGGTTTGGTGGGCGACCAAAGGCCGTTCGACCCACATTATGTACGGCGGCGAAGAAGAAGGGGTCGGAGGCCCTCCCGCGCGGCCGCTGGGTGAAAGTGAACAGCTGCGCCGGTAGTGGATTCCCTCCCTCGTCGATGGCGACAACGTTAAGCCTCCTTCCCTTCCCGGCGGACGGATCCTGCCGGCTCTTTGACCAGCAGTGAGGGGAGAGAGAGAGGCCAACGAAGTCTTGTTTAGATCTGGAGAGGGTGAGAGAGTGTGAAGAGAGCAACTACAAGTAGACCAGCAGTGAGGGGAGAGAGAGAGGCCAACGAAGTCTTGTTTAGATCTGGAGAGGGTGAGAGAGTGTGAAGAGAGCAACTACAAGCGTTGAGGCTCCAGGGTGTATATATATACTGGAGAGAGTCTGAAGAGTGCAAACCCTAGAAAACAAGCGCCGAGGCTGCAGCTTATACGTGATGAGGTGATTATACGGTCACTACGAGATCGTATAGCTCCGTATCCATCCATTTTGACCAGTCAAAGAATCCTCCTGGCATGAATTATGCTCAAGTGTAGTTATCGAACCCGAGACCTCAAGTTTGATGAGCGAACAGGCTAACCAGCTACACAACCCTCCCGTTATGTTCAACGACAACAAAATAACCTTTTATACATTCCTACATTCATGTGACAAGCATGCCATGTTTTTGTGTGTGTGAGAGTCATTGGGATTTAAATCATAATCATGTCATGTGCCTTTGGTGGTAAGACTATCCACAGTAGTGCAGAAATAATGCAGCCTTAGTCACCTTACCTCTCTCCACGTAGTACGTTGGGTCCCACCAGTCAGAGGGTGAAACAAACAAATTAGTAAGAAAAATTAAAAGCGCCAGCGGTGTATCTTACCTCACACATCTCACTACTACTCGGGAACACTGTCCAATTGATCCCTGTGTTCGCTCACGCACCATTTTAAGTGAATACTTATTATAACATGCACACAATTTTGGGCACTTGTATTCGACCTAAGTCAGTGTGCCACCGTATCTCATACGACTCCCTCCGTCTAGGTGTAATAAGTCACGTTAGAAGGTGCAGCGGGACCAAGGTGCAAGCAGATTGGAGGAGGAGAAACTTGACCGATCATTCCTCCAATCAAAGTCCTGATTTCTGTCTCTAAATGCAACAATTAATCCAAACAACTAAGAGATGCCGTTTTAGCTACCATGCAGGGCCACGTATTAACTTGCATGCAAGTCGACTTTGATTTCTTGACTGATCAATGCGTAGTTGCGCTCCATGCATTGGGTTTCCGGGGGAGATAACAAAGCAGAGTAAGGAGCGTTTGGTTACATTGCTTAGGCTGGTCATAATGGTGAGTAACTTGGACTAGTAAAACATGCATAAGTTACTAGTCTATGTTACTACTACGCGAAGTTTGCCGTCGGAAGCGAGCCGATCTGGCTCTCCTGAGCTAGCAAGGTTTTTCTAGCCCACCCAAGCTAGCTGGCCCACAAAAGCTAACATGCTTTAACAGTTCCAAACACCTAACCTGGCCCGGCTATGCTATAAGCTGTTCTTGCTAAGGATCCAAACGTTCCCTAAGTAACAACGCTCTCTAGCAATGAGGCCAGGAGGGGATTGAGATGTGAAGTTAATGGACGACGCCTAAACATTTTGGGAATATCTGATTTCCGTAGGATGACTTAACACCTAGACGGAGGGAGTACTACTCCTCAGTCCAGGTTTGATGAAATATTCGTCACCTCTTCTCTTCTTGTACGTATTCCATTTGTATCTCACTTCCTGTGGCTTCACACTCGCACGATTTTCCTATTCTATGAACCTGTGTGTGCGTGTGCGTGTGCGTGTGCGTGTGTGTGTTTAACAACATGTGTGTGTTAGAGAGAGTGACAGATCGACCTACTCCTACAGAGAGATGGTGTGTAGTGTATGATTTTAGCCGCAAGAGTCGGTGCATTCTCTCATTTCCGGGCGTCCGGTAGGGACAGCCGGACAACTGCCACGCCCGCTCCTGACCAGCCTGGCCCACCCAAAGCCCCTCCATCGCCCGCACGCGCTTCCCGCCCGAAACGGTCAACGCCGCTCCAAAGAATCGGTGCCGCTTTCATGCCCGGGCAGAGCGAACGCGACCTCACACTGGTGCCTGCGTTGAAGGGAGAAGCGGATTCAAGAGTGATGGTTGCTTCGTCCGTCCAACTTACTGCTGGGTCTATGTGATTTGACAGCTCATTGGTCATTATTACTGAGGTTGTAGGACTGCTGGATGTCCCACGCTTTCGGCAAAAGGAGGTACTACTAGATTACAATTTTCTCCATTCTTACGGCGGAGGAGTGCAAGAGCAGTGAAAACACGCAGGCTCAGTGATCATATGGCCCACCTCACACTACAACTTTATTTATAAATGACGTGGCACCTACTACTCGTTCTCCTATAAACCTTGCGCTTGGCATCTCTAAACTATTAACCTTGCGATTGGCTCGAGCAATAATGGTATTGCAGTATATATCATTCTGGCTATATGAGACCGAATGAATTGCTGCACGTCCACCACATGGCGAGGGTCGAGGGGCGAGGGAGAGTGCGTACTACTACGTCCGTTTCAATATGGACTACATACAGAGCAAAATGAGTGAATCTACACTCTAAAATACGTCTATATACATCAGTGTTTGGAGTATGTACTAGTAGTTCATATTGAAATCTACTAAAGGACATAGATTCCAAACAGTATGATAATCTCTCTAACCAAGGTAGGGACGAGGAGTAAACGGAGGGAGTACTAGTAAAATTTTCTCCTCGTCCTGCGAGCCACAGCGCGCGTGGGCGAGGGAGCGAGCGTAAGGCGTAGTAAACAATATTCACCTCATCCTGCGAGCCACCGTGCCTGTGGGCGGGGGAGACGGCGTACAAGCAAGCTTATCCTCGTTCTGCGAGTTGACGGGACACATCAAAAGTACTCCAGTGTATAGAGCCTTGCCTCTAAGGTAGGCCCCACATGGTTTGCCTCTTTTTTAACATAATGCGTCAAGTCACAATTTGTTTGTTCACCCGTGGTAGATGATCCTCCCT